>NW_007786345.1:1668-2573 GCF_000696425.1 Galeopterus variegatus
ATACCCAACATACTCATGTACAGGTTCACGCAGCAGCTCTGGAGAGCACAAACTGAAAACGTTGGTGTCCACGTGGTGATAAGTCTGTAGGCCCGCAGAACATGAGAGCAGTGGAGGTGTGGCAGCCTTCACCCGTATTTCAGAAGATGTATGGAACAGCCTTTGATGCTCATGCAGAGACCTGCCTCAGGGGCAGGGCCACCACAGAAGCCATCTACTAGAGCAAGTCCAAGCAGAAAAGTAGGGTCAGAAACCCCACAGAGAGCCCCCACCAGGGAAATGTCTAGCAGAGGCATAGCAGCAAGGCTTGAACTATAAGGCCACTGGCTATGTACAATGCAGGACTGGAAAAGCTGCAGGTACCAGTGCAGCCCAGAGGGCCATGCTTGGCAGAGCTATGGGACCAAGGCTGTCTATGACTTTGGGGGCCCAGATGCCCTATTCTGCCCATGACGCAGGACTTGGAGTCAACGAAGGTTATTTTGGAACTTTGAGAGTTAGTGTTTATGACAGCTGGGTTTAGGACTTGTTTGAGGCCTGTTTCTCCTTTCTTTTGGTCTACTCCTCCCTTTAGGAATGGGAATATGTACCCAATGTCTATTCTACCATTGTATCTTGGCAGTAGATAAATTTGTTTTTACAGGTTCACAGCTGGAAGGAGTTTTGCTTTGGTCTCAGATATGACTTTGGACTTTTAAGTTGGTGTTAGCGCAAGCTATGACTCTTGGGACTGTTGGGATGGAATGATTGTGTTTTGTATGTGAGAGGGACATGAGTTTTGGGAGGCCATGGGCAGAATGATGGAGTTTGAATGTATTGTCCTCCCAGAATGCATGGGAAATTTGATCCCCAGTGTGGCTGTTTGAGTCATGGAGGCAGGTCCCTCATGAATGGATTAATGCTCT
>NW_007786346.1:0-2647 GCF_000696425.1 Galeopterus variegatus
TCCTTCCTTCCTTCCTTCCTTCCTTCCTTCCTTCCTTCCTTCCTTCCTTCCTTCCCATTCAGGTCCCTCCTGGCCTGCTCTGCCACTAACAGCACCCCTGGTCTGGCCTCCCCTTGGACCCCCAAGAAAGAAAGAAGCACCCCCACTAGGGTACCCCCAGCCTGACCTGCCTCTAAGAGACCCTACTGGCCTGACCAGGCCTGCCACTAACAGTGCCACTGGCCTTTCCTGGCCTGCCACTAACTGTGCCCTGGCCAGGCCTGTTGCTAAGGGCCCCATTGCCACTATGGGTGGGCCTGACCAGGTGTCCAGAAGAGACCCAAGGGCTGGGCTTGCCACCCTGGCCTGGTCTGCCTCTAAGAGACCCCCAGGGCAGGCCAGTCTAGTCCAGGGGATCTCTTACAGGCAGGCAGGTCAGGGCAGGTGGGCCATAGAACTAAGCAGGCCAAGAGGGCTCAGAACAGGCCAGTCAAGGGGGGCACTTAATGACAGGGGTCCCCTTAGCAGCAGTGTGGCCCTTATGGCAGTGGTCCACTAGGAGCAGACCAGTAAAGGGGGGCCCTATAGCAGGACGAATAGTGGGTTCCTTGGGCAGTCCAGGCCAGCACTTTGCAGTAGGAGGCCCTTGGCAGCATGCCTTGCCAGGGCAGAAATTAGTGGCAGGTGAGGGCAAAGGGGTCCTAGGGGCAGGCTAGGCCATGGGTGCCCTTAGTGGCAGACCAGGCCAGGAGAGAGTTGGCCCATAGTGCCAGGCCAGGACAGGCCAGCAGGGCCATGGGGACAGCCCAGGACAGGTAAGTGGGGTCCTTGGCTCTGATCTGGGCTGAGCCAGGCTAGCAGGTTCCTAGGAACAGGCCAGGCAGGGCCAGGGATTTCTTAGGAGCAATCCAGGCCAGGTTTGGGGGCACTGGGGGTAGGTCTGCCTGGCCAGGGGAGCCCTAGCGTCAGGCCATGCTAGGCCAGGGGGGCCCTAGGAGCAGGCCAAGCAACTTGAAAGGGTTCCTAGAGGCAGGCCAGGCCATGAGTGCCTAGAGGCAGACAAGGCCAGTGGAGCTCTTAGTGCCAGGCCAGGCCAGGGAAGCCCTAGGGGCAAGCCAGCCAGGATACCCCTTAGTGCCAGGCCAGGCCACGGAAGCACTTGGGGCAGTCCTGGCAGGCCCTTAGCAGAGGGGAGCTCATTAGTGTTGGGAGGGCCTGAAGAGTAGGCCTGGCCATGGAAGCCCTTAGTGCCAAGTATTCTGTTATAGCCACACAAAACAGACTGTAACAGAAAATTGGTACCAGGAGTGAGGTGTTGCTTATAGCAGACACTTGAAAATGTGGAAACGGCTTTGGAACTGGGTGTTGAGGAGAGTTTGGAGGACTCAGAAGAAGATAAAAAGAGGAGGGAAAGTTTGGAAAGTCTTATAGACTGGTTAAACGGTGGTGAGCAGAATGTTTATGGAAATATAGACTGTAAAGACCATTTGGAGGAGGTCTCAGATAGAAATAAGGAGTTTATTGGAAAGTGGGGTGAAGGTCACCTTTGCTGTGAACTGGCAAAGAACTTGGCTGCATTGTGTCCATGCCCTAGGGCTTTGTGGAAGTTGGAACTTAAGAGTTGTGAACCAGAGAATTTGGTGGAAGAAATTTCTAAGCAGCAAAGCAGTAAGGAAGCTGCATGGCTACTTGTAACAGCTTACTCTGAGTTATGGTGGCAAAGGTATGACATAAAGCCAGAATTTAAAAGGGAAGCAGAGTGTAAAGATTTGGAAAATTTGCAGCCTGGACATGTGGTAGAAAAGCAGCATGCATTTCCAGAAGGAAAATTCAATGGTACTGAGAAGATTAACACAAGAGAATGGGATTATCAAGAGGAGAAAAAGGCCCTGAAGGCATTGCAGAAACCTCTGGGGCCAACTCTTCCACTTCAGGCCCAAAGATCTAGGGAAATAAAATGGTTTTGGGGAACTGGCTTGAGGAGCTCTCCATGGGCTCACTGCTCAAGGCCACCTTGGGAAATTGCTTCTAGCACCAGCACCCTGGCTGCTTTGGCTACTCCAGCTGTGGCTAAATTGGCCCTGGGTGTTGCTGGACCTGCAGCTTTGGAAAATATAAGCCAGAAGCCTTGGTGGAGTCCACATGGTGTTAGGTCTACAGGCTTACAGAATGCCAGAGCTTGCAAGGCACGGGAGTCTCTACCCAGATTTCAGAGGATGTATGAAAAAGTCTGGGGGCCCAGGAAGAGATCTGTCACAAAGGCAGAGTCACCACAGACAGCCTTTGCTAGAGCAATGACAAGTGGAGACATGGGGTTGGAGTTGCAGCAGAGAAACCCCATCAGCACCATGTCTAGTGGTGCCATTAGAGCAGGACCACCATGAAGACCCCAGGCCTGTGGAGCAACAGAGTGAAACGACAGCCTAAGAGAACTGAAGTGTGGTCTGCAACTAGGAAAGCCATAGGAGCAGAGCTGCCTGAGGACTTGAGGACCCAACCCCCACACCAGCATGCAGAGGATTTAGAACATGGGCTCAAGGTACCTGATTCACCATCTTTTAGATTTAATGCTTGCCCCACTGGATTTTGGACTTGCTTAGGACATGATACCCCTTTCTTTTGGCCTATTTCTCCCTTTTGGAATAGGAATATGTACCCTATGTTTGTC
>NW_007786347.1:0-2647 GCF_000696425.1 Galeopterus variegatus
AAAACTCTCACTTATGCACTGAACCAAGTTATTTTAGAACTACAAGAGATCTAATTTTTTTTCCCTAGTATTCTCTGTTTTTTAAATGAGAAAACTGAGATAGAGCTATGTTAAGGAACTTTCCCAGGGAAACGGTGATTTATCTTTTTTCTACCCATTTATGCTGAAAAGCATTATATATATATATACACACACACACATATACACATATATGTATATTATATGTATGTGTGCATATATGTGTGTGTATACATATGTGTATATATATTTTGTGTCTTCATGGAGGACAGCAACATGTCTTTATGTAAATGTCGATATGTACATGTATGTGTATGTGTACATGTATGTATATGATATGTAAATGTCGATATGTACATATAAAAGTATATATGTATATGTAAATGTATATGTACATGTATGTGTATGTGTACATGTATGTATATGTGTATATATGTGTGTGTTTTGTGTTATGTAAATGTCGATATGTACATGTATGTGTATGTGTACATGTATGTATATGTGTATATATGTGTGTGTTTTGTGTGTGTATATATTCTGTATCTTAATGGAGGACAGGGACATTGTCTTATGCCAGTGAATCTAAACCTGACTACACATAGGAATCACTTAAATAAGTTTTACAAAACTTACTGAATCAGAATCACCCAAAATGTGGATGGAGCCAGGAGTCAATATTTTTAACCAGAAGCTTGGATAATTCTGATGCTTTCAGGTTTAAGAAATAATGTCCAAACATCTTTTTTCTTCCCTTATATTCCCCTAGCCATTCTCATTTTTGCTTTTATCAAATCAATTTCCATATTCAATCTTCACTCCCAGGTATGAAATTGGCAAATGAGATTGATAAAAATTGGTGGCCAGGGGTTAAGAAACTCTCTTTGGTAGCACCAGTGTCTTTGTGCCTTTTTAACCATTGGGTGGGCATTCGCTCTTGTGCATTAAGGTGTGTGCTCTAAGTTCTGTGAGGTTTATGGTCTATATTAGGTATTGCTGCCCCCCTATGTCCCCAACAGGATTTAAGTTAGAAAAAAGTTAGTTTTATGGTAGACCATGGAACAGGCTCTATCAAGAGTTCCAGGGAACACAGATGCTCCCACACCCATTTCTTCTTCTTGGACTGGTGACTTCCCATCTTCATGCCATTATCCCCCTGAAGGTATTTATGATTCCCTCACCAAAATGTGTTTTTCCCTTCTCTGACTCCTTATAGTTCTTTGTGTGTATTTCTGCTGGCATCATCATCTGGCCTTTCACTTGTGTTATCCCGTGGATTTTTATTCTTACTGCTTTGTGTGTCTGGATATATTATTAAGTCCTGCTCCCATCCCTTCTTGCATCCCACATATCTGCTCTATCCCCAGCCTGTTTTCTTTGGCAAGTGCCATTTTTCCTACAAAGGGATTTATTTAAAAAAATGCTGGCATGTTATATTAGCATATTCTCTCCTCTGACACAGCTGCTTTTTGCCTTCTACCACCAGTACCAGATTGTAAGTGCCTTGAAGGTAGAGGTTCCATCTTGCTCACTTTTGGGTGCACTACAGGACCCAGGGACAGTGTTTTGTGTCAGCATTTGTTGAATTAGATTGGCTTGTTTTGCAATAAACCCTTACCTAGGTCTCACAGGCTTCTGTATTGCATGCTTTTATTTATTGTATTTCATCCCAACTGTTATGATATTTGAGGTGGGTGAGGGAGAGTTTTGGGTTATGTTACCCTTTTTCACTGTGAAAAAATTGTGTAAGTGTTCCCCCAAGTCGTCTTCATTTATCAGAGACAATATTTTCAAAATGATCATATTCTTAAAATGAGTAATCGTTACTTGCTTGCATAAAATGCCAAGTGTGTTTTACAAACCTAAAAATTGCAACCAGTTTAATGTCCTCCCAGAGTGAAGAAACTAGCATCTAATATATGAGCAAATGATATCTGAGCCCTACGAGGTGTTTTTAGAAGGAAGATTTATTTTAATGTGCTTCCCTTTTAAAACTAAACTATACCCATTTTATGTTTACTGCAGCATAACTTAGAAGAGTGAAGACTTGGAAAAAAATCAAAATGTCTAGTAGTAGCAGATTTGTTGAAAAATAATATGGCAGAATCCTAACTTTCTAAATCATAGGTTGGATGTATTATAACACTGGAAAAGGCTAACAAGATATTATCAAGTAAAAATACCAAAAACAAAACCCAAAACAACCCCCAAGCCATCCCCAAAACAGTTTATACAAAAGTATCTGCATCATGACTCTGATTTTTTTTACAGATAGCTTTTTTCCATTTCTTGAATAAATCTATAAAAGCCTTTGAAAATGACACATAAGGAAAGAGGGAGGAAAGACGAAAATTATATGCACATTTAGGAATATAGGGTTAATAGCTAAATTTATTATAGTGTTTGGAATTTCCAAATTCAAATTGAATATGGAGATAAATCATTTGACACTAAGAATAACCTTGTAGATAATTCAAAGAATTTTATGGATCTTAATAATGACAAACATAAGAGATAAAAAGTTACAAATCAGTGAGCTTCATTTTGTTTAGGAAACTGCAGCTTATGACACTGTATATATGAGAAAAAAAAGAATCATATTTATATATACAAGTTGCATCAGATGAGTTAA
>NW_007786348.1:0-2647 GCF_000696425.1 Galeopterus variegatus
CTCTGAATTTCTTTGTAATCAAAATGCTGTTCAAAATGTGGTCAGTGGACCCACAGCATCTGCATTCCCTGGGAACTTTTTGGAGAAGTGCACTTTCAAGCTCCACCTTCCTGAATTTGAAGAAATATGCACATTGACAAGATCCCCAGGTAATTCCTATGCACATTAAGAGGTAAAAAGTGATGTATACTGTAGTATGCAGTAAAGGTTTCTACATGAGCTGACTTCACTAGTCACACATGCTTAGCAAACACCTGGTGACTTTTAGAGCAATTATATTTAAATCTGTACCATCTTTTAAATTTTTTTAAATTAAATTAACCTATTAAATTATTTTGCTAAATCTTCACAACAATTCCACAAGTTGTTAAGTGTGTCTTATTGCCACCAATTTACAGATGAGAAAACTGATATTAAGGTGAAAAGATGTGCCCAAATCATATAGCTAATAGTGACAACCTATGCATCTGGGGAGTTCATGTCATCTCCAATACGCCTGTTAGGTTGAGAGATGCCTAGCAAATATTTCTACCTTCCACACCCTTTATAGTTTATTGCATGTCAGAGAGACCTGCTGGGGCTGCTGCTCAGTATCAAATTTTAAAATTCCCATAGGTACTGAAAAATAAATCACATTCTCCAAGTCATTTTGAGTTGAGCTAAAAATCCAATTATCACCTCACTAGCTGACATCGTAAATCTCTACCAATTCCCAGCAAGTACGAGATAACCTTAAAAGCACTAACTCCACTGAGCTTACGACCTTCTCTTTCTGAAGTTTCTCAGCACATCTTCTCAAAACTCTGACATGGGTTAGAATGTTGATGGAGTTTGGATTACTGTCCTCCCAGAACTTATTGCGGAAATCTGATCCCCAATGTGGCAGTGTCGGGAGCTGTTTGAGTCACAGGGGCAGATCCCTCATGGATGGATTAATGCTCTCCCTGGGGGTTGGAGGTGGTGAGTTCTCCTTCTATTAGTTCCTGACAGAGCTGATTGTTTAAAAGACCCTGGTACCTCCACTCTCTCTCTCTACTCGCCAGCTGCCTGCGCTTTCCGCCATGAGTAGAAGCAGCCTGAGGCCCACGCCACATGCAGCTGTCCCAGAAGTGTAAGCCAAATAAACCTCTGTTCCTTATAAATTACCCAGTCTCAGGTATTCTGTTATAGCAACAAAAAATGGACTAATACAAATGTCAAACAGACAGACTTGGATTCACATTATATGCTGATTGTTTACCTACCTTAAAAGCTGTGGTTAGGGCCAAGCCCGTGGCACACTCGGGAGAGTGCAGCGTTGGGAGCGAAGCAGCACTCCCGCTGCGGGTTCGGATCCTACATAAGGGATGGCCCGTGTGCTCACTGGCTGAGCGCGGTGCGGCCGGTCTCAAAAAGGACAAAAAAAAAAAAAAGCAGACCCTGGTATCTCTGCTCTCTCTCTCTCTACCTGCGGGCTGCCTGCACTTTCCTCCTTGAGTAGAAGAAGCCTGAGGCCCATGCCACATGCAACTGTCCCAGAATTGTAAGCCAAATAAACCTCTGTTCTTTATAAATTACCCAGTCTCAGGTATTCTGTTATAGCAACACAAAATGGACTAATACAAATGTCAAGCAGACAGACTTGGATTCACATTTGACCCTGACTTTTTTTGGTAGAGGTGACACATGAGCAAATCATTTAGCCTCTTTGAGCCTTAGATTCCACTTCTATTATATGCTGATTGTTTACCTATCTTAAAAGCTGTTGTTAGAATCAAAGGAGATAATGAATGCACAGTGCTTATCAAGCCCTTAGCTCCCTATAAGCAGACCATAATGGTAGTTGTTATTATTGACCTCTTTAAGAAAGTTTTTTTCATCTCTCAGATTGAGGGAATCAAACTGAACAATCTCTAAAGTCCTTCCATTTCTGACATTCGAAAAGTTTAACTCATGTTTACACTTCAAGCTCTACCCCTTTACTGAGAATTCAGAGCTTACTTTTACTTAGAAATCTACTTTTTTAAAAAGTAGATTTGTATAATTGAAATATAAGACTGTTTCTTGATCAAATGAGATTTCCAGGAACATTGAAGGGACACATACTGGAGAAATCATTATATTTTGATTTGAATACTATAAATTCAAAGAGATGGGCCATGCACACAAAAAAAGAAAGAAATATGTCCTTTAAGTCATTGGAGTGTCAAAATTGCTTTTTCTAAATTGAAAGAATGAATGCCAATAAGCATTGGCCTTACCCTGCTGCCCTATCAGATATAAAACTATACTATAATGCTAGATTAATTAAAACAATGTGTTATTGGTATAAGAACATTTAAGCATGTCAATGAAGAGAACAGAGTCCAGAAATAAACTCACATATATGATAATTAAATACTATGAGAAAGCTTGCATTTTAAATTAGAAATTATATCAGGCAGGGTCTTGACAGGAGACATATGGCACTGCCCAATGATGTCATTGAAGAAACTTTAATAAAGGAATTATTTTCAAGGAAACAAGTGGGGTTTAGGGGAATTAAAAGGAGTAGAGAAGTACCATTTTGCCAGTGAGATCCTTTACCAACCTAGATCTGAAGGAAGCGTGGGAACTGGGGATAGACCCATTCCCTTAGTAGCTGTAGGAGAGAGCTTCCAGGCAGGAA
>NW_007786349.1:0-519 GCF_000696425.1 Galeopterus variegatus
GCGGACCTACTCCGTAGAGGAAGCCAGCCCTGCGTTGGGGCGGGCCTGCTCCTGCCTTCCTAAGGATGCCTCTTTTGTACCCTCCTGGGACCAAAGTGTTGCGTGGTCTAAGTGTTGCCTTTAAAGGCTGTGCAGAGGACAGGAACTCATTCAATTTGTCTCAACTCCACCCCACACCAAGGATGAAAGTTCACTCCTACTTAATTTTTTTTTCTTAAGTTGTATCAGTTCACACTGTGCAAGCAACTTGGCAAAAAGTTTACCATTTTATGCCTGCATAAAAATACCCCAAAAATACAAAATAGAAATGATATTGAAATACCCAAGTTTGGATATTAATTATTTGATTATTAAGTTGTGAGGAAAAAGCACTAAAGTTCTAAATCAAACTCCCCTTCCTCCTATAAATTAAACTTGAATTTTTTCTGTCTCTGCTTTCTAATTTTGTTAGATTGGTTTCACTCTGATGGGGCTAGATTTTCTTCAGCAGCTATGATGTTCGGGGCCATCTATGAAGCA
>NW_007786349.1:2262-2647 GCF_000696425.1 Galeopterus variegatus
TATTTCTCCTCTGATGGTTGCATTTGGATCCAGCTGCTCCCTGAGCTTGAAGGCTGCTTAGGGACGTAGCCTCTGTTCCCTCCTTAAGCACATCCCTGACCTGCATTCTCTGTGATCCCACCCCTGCCCCTTCTCTGTGTCTCCTACCCCAATAGAAATCCCAGCAGGTGTTAGCCCTGGGCTGCAGCAGCTTTGGTCCTGGAGTTCCTTTAATCTAGGAACCCCGTCTTGTTTCCTCTTATCACCTTACTGGCCTCATTTCAAGAATTACCCTCGGCAAAACCCTAACTGAAGCCATTGTTAATACTTCTAAGTGAGAATCACACTCTTTTTCATGTGCTTTTCCCCCAAATCTTGCCTCCCCTCAGTTTTTGATTTTTCCAAG
>NW_007786350.1:0-2647 GCF_000696425.1 Galeopterus variegatus
CAGCAGAAGGACAGAAAAATCTGAGGACCAGGCCCAAGACTTAAATATATAAGAGTAGAGGAAACCCAAAGGTCTTTGAATTATCAACCTATATCAAGTCTTCTATGCCAAAACCAGAACCCTGATAGGGCTTGTGTCTTGGAATTAAGATATCTGGATAGATAAACTCAAGAATCTTGTAATCCCAGGTATTTCTGAATTCTCTGGACCAGTAGTTACAACTCAATACTCTGTTTGACTAGTGCCCTTTTTTGCTTGGAAGGACCCAAAGGACACTTTATTTGTAGAGGTGATAAGAAATACACTGGTGAGTTGGGAACTGACATTGTTGAGATGTTCATGAGCAACTCTCCTATGTAGGATAGGGTTGCCTGTGGAAGATGTTGTTATAGGACTGGGCTCTCTGACAGCAGTAATAGTATCTAGAATTAATAGAAACAATGTTGTGGTACTTAATCACCAGAAACAAAGTAGTCACAATAACTTTAATGATAGATGGGGAAGGGGCTCCAATTCACAGAAAGCTAAGGGGATGATTAATAGAACATTGTATTTTTAAGAGCAAGATAGATGGATAACCAACAAGGGTATTGGACAATCAGAATTCTGAGGGCAGGTACTCTAGTAGAAATTCACAATACCTTTCCTAGATTCTTGACCTGATATGGTTCCGTGAATCAGAAACCACTATCTGAAGAAGAGGTAGAGTCCTGATGAGAAAGGACCCTAACATACCACAAGAGTATAGAACAATAATTCTCCTAGGCCTTCTGCAAAAGGACCTATGACCATTACACAGGTAACCACACCATAAGGGTCAGTAACTAATACACACAGGATTTATGTTGATGCTAACACCTGGGACTTGAGGCATCATTGTGACCCACCTCCTACCCCTGCCATTAGCATGGGGGTGGGCGGGGCACAGGTAATAAATGGAATCCTGACCAGGCTTGGCCATCAGTGAGTGCTCCATGTCTGTGAACTTACATGCTGGTCATTTTCCTTGTCTTCAAATGTATAAGTCAGTAGATATACTTGGTAGTTGACAGAACATCCCACATAGCTCGTTAGCCTTTAAGAGCTGTCACCATATGGTAAGCCAAGAGGAAAGCTATAAAACTGTTCCTTCCCTGACCAAGACAGTACAAAAGCAATATCAACTTCAAGAGGAAATAGCAAAGATTAGCTCTAAAATCTAAATATAGTCTAAAGAATGCAGGTGGTAGATAAGCATCATATCTCACTTAATTCATAATCTAGAACCTACAAAAGAAGACGGGTCCTGGCAGATGATGGTGGACTATCTCAGACTCAACCAAGTAGCAGCCCTAATTGCAGCTGGAATGCCAAATATGGTGTCTTTGTGAGAACAGATTGACTCAGTCTGGGACATGCTGCCATGATTAGGTGAAAGCATTTTTTTTTTAACCCTTTTGAGGCAAATGATCAAAAATAGTTCACATTTATGTGGGACAAACAAGAGAATACATTTAACTTTGTGTTCCAAGGCTATTCATCTGCCTTCTGCCTTAGTAAACTCAGAAGGGGCCTGGACCATCTGGACATTTCACAGAAGATAAAACTGGTCCACTATTTTGATGACATTAAGTTAATTAAACCAGATGAGCAAGTCTGGCAAGTATATTGGAGGCCTTGATAAGACACATATGCTCCAGAAGTGAGAGAGGAAACCTGTAAAGTTTCAGGGGACTGAATGTTTTAGGGATTGGGTGTTCCAGGGCATGCCAGGAATACTTCTCCAAAATAAAAGACAAAACTTACATTTCACACCTGCCACCCCTCAGAAGGAAGTGAAACATGTGGAAGGCCTCTTTGGGTTCTAAAGGCAGCTTGCTCCATGCTTGGGAATATGAGAATACTCCTCTGACTCATTTGCTAAGTGATAGGAAGGACTTCCAAGTTTAAGTTGACCTGATAATAGGAACGGGCTCTGTAGCTTGTCCAGGCTGTAGTGAAAATGATGCTAACACTTGGGCAAAATGGCCAATAGTCCTGTGGTACTGCAGCAGTGTTTCTCAACAAGTCAGGCCAGATAATCCTTTGTTGTGGGGACTGTCCCCTGCATTGTAGGCTGTTTAGCAACATCCTTTATCTCTATCCACTAGATGCTGATAACCGCCCCTGCCCCCCAAGTAGTCAGGCCAGATAATCCTTTGTTGTGGGGACTGACCCCTGCATTGTAGGGTGTTTAGCAACATCCTTTATCTCTATCCACTAGATGCTGATAACCGCCCCTGCCCCCCAAGTCATGACAATCAAACATGTCTCCAGGCACGGCCAAATATCTCCTGGGGGGGCAAAATCATTCCTGGTTGAAAACCATAGCAGTACCTACAGTGGGGAAAGACACTATGTCAGTTTAGAGCAAGCTGTGTAATCAAATCGCAACATACACCTACCGGGTCTGGGGCAAAGATGTACCATCCGCAGCAGAGATATACACCATTTGAAAATAGGTCCTGGTATGTTACAGGCCCTGGTAAAGATAAAGAATCTAACCATAAAACATCAAGTCATCATTCAATCAAAGCTTCCCCTCATAAAATGGGTTCTTTCAGATCCACAGTCACTAGGTACATCTGGGATTAGGCTCATGCAAGGTCAGACAGAGCAAGTATGCTGC
>NW_007786351.1:0-326 GCF_000696425.1 Galeopterus variegatus
TTGCCCCATATTCAGACACAATCACTAACCTCAGTAACAATGCAGCAGGTTCCTGCGAAGGAACCTAATTTTAATTTTGGGCGGCCGCCCCTTTTTTCTCCGTGCCTTCTTCCTCAAGGGATCCCCCGTATCTCAGGCCCCACGTTTGGGCGCCAAAAATGTCCCGACCTGCGGGATATACAACGCAGACCCTGGAGGGGGGAGTGGGAATGGGATGGAAGAAAGAGACGCGAGAGATGGGAGACAAGACAGTATTCTGATCAAGTCTTTTATTGATTCTTAGGTTACATCTTATATAGGAAAAAGCAGGCATGCTGCAAAGGGTC
>NW_007786351.1:1625-2647 GCF_000696425.1 Galeopterus variegatus
CTTCCTCAAGGGATCCCCCGTATCTCAGGCCCCACGTTTGGGCGCCAAAAATGTCCCGACCCACGGGATACTCAACGCAGACCCTGGAGGGGGGAGTGGGAATGGGATGGAAGCAAGAGACACGAGAGATGGGAGACAAGACAGAATTCTGATCAAGTCTCTTTTATTGATTCTTAGGTTACATCTTATATAGGAAAAAGCAGGCATGCTGCAAAGGGTCTGGAATGTAAAGATATGATAATATCTAGAGGAGAAACAATGACAGGACATTCAAAGTAAAGGTTGCCACCCAGAATGTTTATGGTTAAACAGTTTCTAGAGAAGGATAAAAGGTCACTTGCAAATTAACTTGCATAGCCAGGAGCAATCAGTTTCTGGCATAAAGATTTCGAGGCAGTTATCATGTAAAGCACGGCCATCTGAGCAGATTGTCACATAGGAGTGGTCTCACAAGAAGGGGTGTGGAGAACACACTCCAAGTCTCCACCTATCAATTACCATAATAGGATTTCCAATCCTTAACAGTTACAGTGGAAATTAATTTTGGAGGGACATACAACCCAAACTCCACCTGAATCTTACAGTCTAAATCACCACAAAGTTCAGGACTAATTTATGTAATGGTGTACCATCTGATACTGTTCCCTTACTATTTGGGTGTTAGTCTTGTTTCCCTCAGTAGGTATCAAATTGTTTGTATGTGGGGGAGGAAGTCCTGCAGTTAGTAGCCCTCAACACGTCTGCTATGATCTGAATGCTTGTGTGTATCCACCCCATTCATATGTTGAAATCAATCCCCAAAGGTGATGGTATTATGAGGTGGGGACATTTGGGAGGTGATTAGGTCATGATGGTGGAGCCCTCTTAAGTGGGATTAGTGCCATTATAAAAGGGGTCCAAGGGAACTCGTTCATCCCTTCTGCCAAGTGAGGACACAATGACAAGTTGCTGCCTATGAACTGGAAGCTGCCCTCACCGGACACTGAATCTGCCAGTGCCTTGATCTTGGACTTCTCAGCTTC
>NW_007786352.1:0-236 GCF_000696425.1 Galeopterus variegatus
TATCTTTGACTTTTTGAAGAACTGCCACACTGTCTTCCACGGTGACTGCGCCATTTTACAGTCCCACCAACAGTGCGTGAAGGTTCCAGATTCTGCACATCTTCCCCGACTCTTGTTATTTTCTGTTTGTTTGATAGTAGCACCCTAATGGGTGTGAGGTGATACTTCACTGTGGTTCTGATTTGCATTTTCCTCATGGTTAGTGCCACGGAGCATCTTTTCACTTACAAGACTGT
>NW_007786352.1:2365-2647 GCF_000696425.1 Galeopterus variegatus
ACGGCTCCTTCTCACTGTGTCCTCACATGGCGGAAGGGGTGAGGGGGCTCTCTGGGGTCCTTTTATAAGGACACTAATCCCATTCATGAGGCTCCACCCTCATCACCTCCCAAAGGCCCCACCTCTAACACCATCACCTTGGGGGTGAGGATTTCACCACAGGAACTTGAGGGACACACACAGTCAGACCACAGCAGTGTTAGGAGCTTTTGCTGAGCGATCGTGATGTGCAGGGTCTGGTGTCTCCGAGCGTTGGCCAGTCCCTGGGTCTTTGCCACCCGT
>NW_007786353.1:0-344 GCF_000696425.1 Galeopterus variegatus
GGAAAACTATTCAGACCCAACAAATTGATCTAGGAAAACTAATCAGACAAAGTAAGTCGATTTCAGAAAACTAATCAGACCAAGCAAATCGATAGAGAAAAAATACTCAGAACAAGCTAATCGATGTAGGAAAACAAATCAGACCAAGCTAATCAATCTAGGAAAACTTATCAGACCAAGTTAATCGATCTAGGGAAACTCATCAGACCATGCTCATCGATTTAAGTAAACTCATCAGAGAAAGATTATCAATCTAAGATAACTCATCGGACCAAGCCCTTCAATCTACCTAAACTCATCACACCAAGCTTATCGAACTAAATAAACTCATCAGTCCAAGCACG
>NW_007786353.1:2174-2647 GCF_000696425.1 Galeopterus variegatus
GCTAATCGATCTAAGTAAACTCATCAGACCAAGCACATCGATCTAAGTAAAATCAACCCACTAAGCACATCGATCTAAGTAAAATCATCAGAACAAGCACATCGGTCCAAGTAAAATCATCAGACCGAGCTCATCGATCTAAGTAAACTCATCAGAGAAAGCTAATCGATCTAAGTAAACTCATCAGACCAAGCTCATCGATCTAAGTAAACTCATCAGAGAAAGCTAATCGATCTAAGTAAACTCATCAGCCCAAGCACATCAATCTAAGTGAATTCATCAGACCAAGCTCATCGATCTAATTAAACTCTTCAGAACAATCTCATCGATCTAAGTAAATTCAACACAAAGCTCATTGATCTAGGTAAACTCATCAGACCAAGCTCATCGATCAAACTAAACTCATCAGACCAAGCATATCGATCTAAGTACACTCATCAGAACAAGCTCATCGATCTAAGTGAACTCATCAG
>NW_007786354.1:0-1297 GCF_000696425.1 Galeopterus variegatus
CTATGATCCCACAAAGGCAGTAATGTCCAAGTTCATTGAAGAAAAGCTTCCAGGATTTATGAAGCACATGAGCTCCACATTTGAGAAAGATTAGCTTCGTTTCCTTCTCCATGATGTTCTGAGATATCATGGGCTTAATAGTTACTTTCATAACTTTCATGTTTTGTGGGCAGTTGCTTCTGTTTATTATTTCTTATAGTGACCTTAACATCAAATAAACGCAATCATCAAATAAATGCAAGAAGTCTGTTACTCAAAGGAGCACATACACATACCCATGCTCACATATACACACATGCACACACATGATTAACAAATATTTATTTCTAAAGGCTTTCATTCACTAAAAATGTTGTTCCAAATACTCCATGAAATTACATTGAGAATATAAAAATGGAAAAGATTGAAGCAGCTCATTAGTATTCGTCCATTTATCCATTCATGAGAAGCCAGCTCATTAGTCCATATTAAGTACACAGTAGAGCAAAATTAATCTTAAATATAGAGAAAGCAAGACCTAATAAGGTTGAAAATATTTTCTATAATTATGGACTGAATGTTTGTGTCCCCCATCAATTACGTGTTGAAAACCTCACCCCCAATGTGATGTATTTGGAGGTGGAGCCTGTGGGAGGTGATTAGGTCATAAAAGTGGAACCCCCATGAATAGGATTCCAGCCCTTATAAGAAGAGACCCCAGAGACCAGACACCAAGCCTGCTGGTGCCTTAGTCTTAGACTCCCTGTACTCCAGAACTGTGAGAAGTAAATATTTGTTTAAATCTCCAATCTATGGCATTTCACTATAGGAGCCCTACCTGACTAAAACATCATAAAACAAAAAGGGAGGAGTGAAGCCAAGATTTGTCCCCTAGTCTGCCTTACCCCAGGACCCACCTCCTTGCACTGTGCCACTCTGCTGCTTTAACACGCTTTTAACAAGTATCTTTATGTGCTGCACAACATAGCATCAGTTCACTTCTCTCGTTTCAACTCCATCATCCGAGTAATACAAAAATTTCTTGAATCTTATTTGCTCTAAACAGGATGGAAAGGGATAGGTTACAGAATTACAAAATTGTTTTGAAAACTACCTAGACTCTGCACTTTTACTTGCTTTGTATGCATTGCAAAATGGCATTTTGTGTACATAATTATGTTTCCTAAGTGTGTTCATGAGCCTTAATATTATCTTCTAAAATATGGCTTTTTTGTTCATTATATTCGAATTAAGAATAAGTCTTCTGTTTGTTTTTTTCTGTTATTCTTCCTCTAGTAGGAAAAAAAAAAGAAAGAAA
>NW_007786354.1:1937-2647 GCF_000696425.1 Galeopterus variegatus
CGAACCCTTGGCAGGAGTGCCGCCGTGCTCCCAAGCGGCGCACTCTCCAGTGTGCCACCAGGCCGGCCCTAGCCATAGGTTTTTTTGTCTTTTTTTTTTTTTTTTACTGACTGGAAACGGGATCGCAACCCCCGGGGCCGCGCCTGTACCGGGGACTGGCAACGGGATCGCAACCCTTGGTGTTGCACCCGCACCATGCCCAGCCAGTGAGCGGGAACCGGTCTCCACATGGGATCCGAACCCTTGGCAGGAGTGCCGCCGTGCTCCCAAGCGGCGCACTCTCCAGTGTGCCACCAGGCCGGCCCTAGCCATAGGTTTTTTATTTCACATTGGCAGGGTCCCCTGAGAGCTGGCTGATTTGTTCTTGTGTTTGGACCAGTAAGTAATTTTGCAGACAAAACAAAATGATCCTATGGGAATGAGGGGACGCAATGCCCACCATAAGTGTATAACACTTGGGTAAACTGTTCAAGCTTTTGACAACATCTCTTCTTTGACATTGCAAAGCGGCTCATGCCCTCGTCTCTGCACTCTCAGGCTCACTATACTCCTCTCATGCTTTTCCAGGACTTCCGGCAGCACAGCTCTGCACAGGATTTTTCCTCTGCTTAAGATGCTCTTACTTAATCTTGCAAAGCCAGCTAAGACGACTCTTCTGTCTCCCTTCTCCCAAGAGTCACCATCACACTTTATATCTTGTTACCTGATGA
>NW_007786355.1:0-471 GCF_000696425.1 Galeopterus variegatus
ACACTTTAATTTACTAAGGAATCTCACATATAAGTCAGTTCCATGCTATGCTCTTCATATGTCTTTTATAATGATACTCCTATAAATCGTGCAAAAGTTTCCTTTTTTTTTCCTCCAAGATTTACTCTGCCTTTTTTTTTCTCGTTACTCTTAAAGCAGCTAGTTAATTATTCTCAGTGCATGTTATTATTTTTCATCATCCATCTATACATGGCCCTCATTTGTTTTTATTTTTTTGTTTATCTGTTTTAGTCCATCCATTTTATCAGCATTTTCCCATACCCATTCCTCTCCTACCCTCAAAGGTAACCATTCTAACATGTTTATGTATCTTTTGTTTGGTGTAGGATTGGCAGATAAAATGCAGAAATCCCAGTTAAATTTGAATTCAGATAAACTACCAATAACTTTTTAGCAGAAGTCAGTCTCGAATATTGTATAAAATGTGCTTATACAAAATATTTGGCACAT
>NW_007786355.1:2376-2647 GCF_000696425.1 Galeopterus variegatus
CTTCTCCTCTCTCTCTCCCCCCTTGACAAAAGTCTAAAAATCTTTTCAAAAACTAACTTTTATTTTTATTCATCCTTATTGTGTCATAGGCATAGACATAATGTCATCTTGCTTTAATGTTCTTTTTACAAGCATATAACGTCTATTTTTTGGCCCTGATAACATTGTCAGCAGGTTACGATACCTAGTGGCTGCTCTCTTATGGTATACCAGTGCTCGCAACAAATTCTACAATATTGTTGGTACATATTGAAGAGAAAGGTCCATCTAT
>NW_007786356.1:0-429 GCF_000696425.1 Galeopterus variegatus
AAAGTCCAAAGTTCAAAGTCCCATCTGTGAAATCAAAACAAGTTATCTACTTCCAAGATACGATGGTGGGACAAGCATAGGGTACATATTCCCATTCCAAAAGGGAGAAATAGGCCAAAAGAAAGGTGTAACAGGTCCCAAACAAGTTCGAAACCCAGCAGGGCAGGCATTAAATCTCAAAGCTGGTGAATCATGTACGTTAACTCCATGTTCAACGTCCTCTGCATGCTGGTGTGGAGGTCGGTTCCCCATGTCCTTTGGCAGCTCTGCTCCTATGACTTTCCTGGTCTCAGGTGATGTTTTACCGTTTGCAGGCTGGCATTGCATGCTAGTAGCTCTACAGGTCTGGGGTCTCCATGGTGGTCCCATTCTCACAGCTCCACTAGACATGGCACTGTTGGGGTTTCTCTGCTACAACTCCAACCCCAC
>NW_007786356.1:1997-2647 GCF_000696425.1 Galeopterus variegatus
TTCTCACAGCTCCACTAGACATGGCACTGTTGGGGTTTCTCTGCTACAACTCCAACCCCACATTTTTGCTCAGCATTGCTCTAGTGAAGGCTGTCTGTGGTGACTCCTCCCCTCTGACAGATCTCTTCCTGGGCCCCCAGGCTTTTCCATACATCCATTGAAATCAGGGTGAAGTTTCCTAAGCTTTCACAGATCTAGCATTCTGTGAGTCTAAAGACTTAACACCACATGGACACTGCAAGGGCTTCTAGTTTGTATCAAAGCTGCAGGTCCATCCATGCCTGGGGCCAATTTAGCCAAGGCTAGAACAGCAGGGGTGCGAGAAGCATTATCCTGAGGTAGCCCTGGGCGATGAGCTCGTGGAGGGCACCTCAGGCCTGTTCCCCAAGATCCTTCTGTCTCCCTAGGCCTTTGGGCCTGAAATGGAAGGTTTGGCCCCAGAGGCTTCTGCAATGCCTTCAGGGCCTTTTTCTTCTTCCCTTGATAATCCCTTTCTTTTGTACTAATCTTCTTAGGTAAGGGTCACTGGGCTGCACCATTGCATGCTCTCTGCTTCTCTATGACATGGCCAGGCTGCAAATTTTCCAAGTCTTTACGCTCTGCTTCCCTTTTAAATTCTGGCTTTATGTCATGCTTTTGCCACCATAACT
>NW_007786357.1:0-651 GCF_000696425.1 Galeopterus variegatus
AAAAAAAAAAAATGAACTAAAACAGAGTACTCCAACTACTTGATTTCAAGACTTAGTATAGTAACCAAGTACTGACATAAAGAGAATCATACAGATTAACAGAACAGAATAAGCTTACAACAGATATATAATTGATTTCATTGATTTCAGTGTTACGGTATTTAAATGGCAGAAAGTATTCTTTGTAAAAAATAATGCAGGAGCAACTCAATAATAATAAGAAATACAATGAATCTAGACATTTACATTATATCACATCATAAGAAATAGAATGAATCTAGACATTTACATTATATCACATCCAAATTAATTGAAAATGGATAGGAGACCCATATATGAAAGTAAATTTATCAAAGTTTTAGGAGAAATATTTGAAAATATTGGGTAGTCGAAGATTGCTAACATGAGATGTACATACAGAGAAAGAACATAAATCATAAAATAAACAATATATTGGTCTTAATCAAATTGTAATAATATGCTTTCTAAGGCACCTTGCCCCAAAACAAAAAGTCAAGCTAAACTCTAGGAGAAAATATTTGCAATGAATATATCTGATACAGAACATGTATTTGATTGTTTTGGGGTTGTTTTTGTCCTTTTTGAGACCGGCCACACCGTGCTCAGCCAGTGAGCGCTGTGAGCGCACCG
>NW_007786357.1:2444-2647 GCF_000696425.1 Galeopterus variegatus
ATAATAATAAGCTCTGTTAGAGTGATTATATTATTTAGGACTTCAAAGTTATGTTAAGTACTTATATATATGCATATACATACATACATACATATATATGTGTGTGTGTGTGTGTGTGTGCAGTGTGTGTGAATAATTAGAAACCATCTAAAAACCTACTTAGCATTTTTCTTTAATGAATTTGTATTTATCTAAATTCAAAA
>NW_007786358.1:0-284 GCF_000696425.1 Galeopterus variegatus
GCACCTCTAAAGGGAGACTTACGTTTGGATGAGCCGGTGGTGGGTGCGGAAAGCCAGCGCCCGGAGAAAATGGACGAGGGTGAAGCATCAGCAGCGGGAACCGCCGAGAGAGTGAAGGAGGTCCGAGAAGGAGTCCCCTCGGGTAAGGGGTGAGCTCCTTCCCGGGTTTCGGCACCAATGGAAGAACGACAGGACCTGAGCTGATAGTTAACCGGAGAAGTTATGCTTTATTTGAGGGTGAAGCATACATTTATAGAGAGCTGAGTTCCGGGAGAGGGTGGTTA
>NW_007786358.1:2195-2647 GCF_000696425.1 Galeopterus variegatus
CAGCGGGAATTCAGGAACAGATTGGTTTTTACTTGGGTTGATGATGGCCAAAAGGGGCACTTGACTTGGGCTGTAAAAGACTGCTAGAATTTGAGTGAAAGGAGAGGGGAAAAGGCCACTGTGGGAGTAGGAAGGAGTGAGCAGAGGCACACATCTGGGAAAGCAGAGCATGTTATGTGAATAATAATGAGATCAGTTTGGAGAACATGACACTCTCTTCAGGCCAAACAAACATCATGAACTGTCGTGACTAGCTGGGCAGCTAGGTGTCGATATTACGTAACCACACATAAGCACAGATTCCAGTAACTGCTATCAGCCACTGCTGCCAGGAACTACTAATCAGGCAGCATGTTTAGAATGTCAGGACGATGATTGTTAATAAGTGACCAACCAAGAAAACTGATGCATGGGAGAGGCATCTGGTCCAATGTGATATAATAATTAATCTC
>NW_007786359.1:0-2646 GCF_000696425.1 Galeopterus variegatus
GAGGCTATTGTTTTGTGACGCCTTCCAGATTCTGCAATCATTGTAGACACAACACTGACACCGTTGACACCTTCACTGGACACTCACTCTTCTGGGCTGTAACCAAAGCTTTACTCTCCTCGGAAGGTAAGACTTCCCTCCGGGCTTAAGCGATGATGACAGCTCCCACCGTGAAAACCCTGCGAGGCTGGGGAGACATGGGCATGGGATGCTTCTCTTCTGGCTTCATCCCGGCACTGCCAAACCACTGATATTTTTAGTATAACACATTCATATGGTCCCAGACCTAAAAGTTATGAAATGGATGCCACTCAGAGGCAATCTACGTCACTGGTTTCTTACAAATTCTTTTGAAGATATTGTAGGCATATACAAGTAAACTCACATACAGTCACTTGCTCTGAAACTCAGGCCAGTCAACTGTTCTCCCTGCTTTAACCCTCCTATTGCTGCCTCTACTGAAGTCCTGCTCATTCACCAAGACCATGGCATTTGGGTTCCTGTATTTGTCTCTACCTCTTGCTACCTTCGTCTTGAATGACGTTAGCATCCGTGTATACAGCACAAAGGGTACCCTCGGTTTGCAATCCTTTGGCTCTTTTAGATCGAATGACCTTTCTTACATACCCCAAATCCCTCTTAGATGAATTTTCTTGCTACCATCCTCTCTCATCAGCTGTATTGAACCCTCCAGACACTTAACCCCTCCATATTCCCACAAGTTATCAGCCTCCTATTAACCTGAGAGACCTTACAGTCCACTATTTAAGCTCTCTCTTATCAATACTCCCATACGAATGGGTTGTTCCGTGGCGCCCACCCTGCAAAAGCCCTACTCTGGGGCAATGCAGTCATCAACGTGTGGACTCCATCTGGATTTCTGCTGAAGAAAAATGACAAACACAGCACACCGTGTTGCCTTTGTTTTTCCTGTATCTTTGCCTTTGCCTCTCGTCTGTCCCTTGTGACCTACAGAAAAATATTTGTAACACTTAAAATATTTCTTGATTCTGATCTCTTCTTTAGGCATCAAATCTTTAAATCCGTGTCTCTTTATAAGCAAGCTTCTTGAAAGTTCACCCTCATTCACTGCAATTTTGATTTACTATTCATCCCACAGCAACCTGGTTCTTGCTCTACCACACTGATGAAAAGACAAATATTTTTAATAGCTTCTGAATTGCCAAAGCCAATTTACCCTTTCTAGTCTTTGTTTTAAGTGAAGACCTCTCCTTTCTGGCTTTTGTGATATTATGCTCTGGTGTTCTCATTTCATCTATTTCTTCTCTGGATTCCCTTCTTTTCAGACACTTAACCCCTCCATATTCCCACAAGTTATCAGCCTCCTATTAACCTGAGAGACCTTACAGTCCACTATTTAAGCTCTCTCTTATCAATACTCCCTTACGAATGGGTTGTTCCGTGGCACCCACCCTGCAAAAGCCCTACTCTGGGGCAATGCAGTCATCAACGTGTGGACTCCATCTGGATTTCTGCTGAAGAAAAATGACAAACACAGCACACCGTGTTGCCTTTGTTTTTCCTGTATCTTTGCCTTTGCCTCTCGTCTGTCCCTTGTGACCTACAGAAAAGTATTTGTAACACTTAAAATATTTCTTGATTCTGATCTCTTCTTTAGGCATCAAATCTTTAAATCCCTGTCTCTTTATAAGCAAGCTTCTTGAAAGTTCACCCTCATTCACTGCAATTTTGATTTACTATTCATCCCACAGCAACCTGGTTCTTGCTCTACCACACTGATGAAAAGACAAATATTTTTAATAGCTTCTGAATTGCCAAAGCCAATTTACCCTTTCTAGTCTTTATTTTACGTGAAGACCTCTCCTTTCTGGCTTTTGTGATATTATGCTCTGGTGTTCTCATTTCAGCTATTTCTTCTCTGGATTCCCTTCTTTTAATGTCTTCTCAATGTCAGTGTTTTCCCAGGATTCTGATACTCAATACTTGGCACCAAAGTAAAGCCATTGACTTCCTTGGCTTTAGCAATAATTAAGACATGAATGATGCCTGAATCCATATCCCAGGCCAGGAAATCTTTGCTGAGAATCAGATCATTATGTCAAATTCCCTCTGTCTACTTCCCCTTGGATATCCTATACGCTCCTCAAATGCAACATGTCCAAAATGCTACTCATCAATTTCCCCACAATATCTACTCATCGTCCCGTGTTCCCTTTCCTAGAAAAATACCACCAATTTCACCTAATTGTGTATATCATAAATCTAGAATTCAAGCTGAAATACTTCCAAATTAGTCACTAAATCCTTCAGATTATACTTAATCTTTCATAACCATGTCTTCCAATTTATGCTTTAATTCTGGAGTTTATCACATCTCCTCTGGATTACTATGATAGCCTCCTAACTAGTCTTTCTCCGTTCTTGCCCACATGTAAACTGTCCTCCATTGGCCTGCCATATTGGTCTCCAAAAGCACAATCAATTAAAAAAAAGTAATACACTATCCATGTAACTTCAAAGCCCCTAGTCCTTCAGAGGTTCTGAACACACTGCGGTCCTTTGATAAGTACACTGAAACCTTCATGATCTGGCTTCTGTCTTCTTCTCCACTGTTATTTCCAGCCAGTCACTCAAACTTTCCCAGAATTTCAGAATTATTTTATG
>NW_007786360.1:0-445 GCF_000696425.1 Galeopterus variegatus
TAGTCTTTCTAGATGTTTAGAAGTGCACAAAGTATGTTAAAAGTAGAGGTAGTAAATAACATTTTGTAGATATCCTTTTGTTAAAATTCATATGAAATATTATCTTTTGGGAATGGAATAATCAAACCACTTCTGAGCAGTACACATTTATATAATATTTGTACTGGTTTGGGAAGGAGAAGAAAGTGCAAAGGGCTTTATACCAGTGTTTGTATGGTGAGGCAAGATTGACCATTGTCCCTTATGCCTGTGCATTTTATTTTACTTCACTGTGTATATAGTGTATATAAAGGACAAATGAGTCCTAATTTACAACATCTAGTCTTTGTAGATGTTAAAGAGGTTCCAGTGTATGATAAAGGTAGAGTTAGTAAACTAATACATTGAGTATATTTTGTGTTAAAATTCATAGGAAAGACTGTTCTTAAAACCATTTATGGAAGTG
>NW_007786360.1:2419-2646 GCF_000696425.1 Galeopterus variegatus
TGTGTGCATCTCTTTTGGCTGTACTGTAGGAATATATTAAGTAATTCAATGGAAACATACCTTCTTGCTAATATTTTAATAGTATATATCTGATAATGAATTCTCTTAGAAACAGTGTACTCTGTTGCTTTATGTCTCATTTTAAACTTAGCATTAAGGGAATGCAGTATTGTATTCATAACTCTGTCAATACCTTTTCATTTTTTTTTTTTTAAAGATGACCGGTA
>NW_007786361.1:0-325 GCF_000696425.1 Galeopterus variegatus
CCATTCTCTGTGCCTAGGAACAAATTTGTAACGTCCTTTATCTCTCCTTGGCCAGAGCTATACCAAATTCCCATCCCTAGCTGCAAAAGAGGCTGGCATCCCCTCCAAATATTGGGCCCCGACTGGTATAGAAGGAGGGGAGATGGGTCTGAGGTGGACAAACTACGATATCTGCTTCTCAGACTTCTCAGAGTCTTGAATATGCAAATGTGAGTTGCTGCTGTCCAGGGGCTCAATGTGTCTCCCACTGATCTAACTCTGCTGTCCTTCTCGACGTCTCTGGAATATACCATAGGAAATTCTGCTTCTGTCACAAGCTTCTTAT
>NW_007786361.1:2268-2646 GCF_000696425.1 Galeopterus variegatus
TTGCTAAGACCTGAACCTAAAATTGCATTTTCTTATGTTTAACAGGCTGAATTACTATTAACGTCAACAAAAATGGATGTTTCTCTCAAGAAAAACTGATATAAGAGCACTTTCTTGGCACGATGAGCCAAGTGATTTTCTGTAGGGGATCTCTCAGTATGCCTCATAACATAAGCAGAGGTATTGTCTGTGGAAGGTTTCTTAGGGGTGTTTAATGCCATAAGCACAGTTATCATGGTCTGTAGATCTTTCGCGGATGCTCAATACCATACCAATGTTTGCTTCTGAGCTCACGATCAGTGCAAAACAGTGGACACCTCAGTCAAAAATTGTGTTAGTGTCCTGTGGCTGCTGTAAGAAACTACCACAAACTGGGTG
>NW_007786362.1:0-2646 GCF_000696425.1 Galeopterus variegatus
CTTCTTTCAAAGAATTATGCATATTGTTATAGAAGAAATGACCCCATCTAAAAATAAGCCTGTAAAATTAGATAAAGGCCTATGAAAATCAGATAAAGCAAATAGTCTACATTGTTGCATCATATGGTTTTGTTACCGAGCAAAGGGCTCGATACCCAATGTACATAGAAGCCAGTGCTATGGCACTGGTTTTTGAGAAAAGAAAGGCTTTATTGCAAGTCGACTGTCAAGGAGACAAGAGCAAAGCTCAAATATGCTTCCCCAGTCCAGGGGCTAGACAGGTTTTAAGGGTTGGAAGGAATGAGGAAGTTTGAGGGATTGGCTATCTCCAAATAAGCATATGACGATGAAGTTGCTGGATGCTGGATTTTCCTTGTTGAAGGACCTCTCACTTCATAGAAGGTGTCTGGAGGGCAAAGTCTTTCTCTATGTGCATGCTCAGCTTACATTTGTAAGACAGCTTGTAAAACGGCTTGAGATACGAAGATAGAACTAGTTTCAGCCGGTTTTAGGTGGTATCGGTTTTGGCATTTCACCCAAACCATCAGAAGTTCACCCAAATCATCATAAGTTCACATTAAGAAGTTGAACTCTACTCTCCTATCCCTCAAACCATAGAAACTCATGGTTTAGGGAAAGACTGGCCCATCCAGAGCTGAGATGCTTATTAATTTGAATAACCAGATCTATGGAACCTCATTACTGAGAGGGAAAGACGGAAGGAGCAATATAAATTCTAGGCAAGCTCCGCTAAGGAGGGCAGACAGAAATGCTGCGGAGATCCCTAAGGAAGGTGACTCAAGCACATGTGCACTGCAGGACCCCTGTAGTCTTTACAGAGGGAAGCAATGCACTTTAACTAGCGAAGAGCACTGCAGAAATCTTATTAATAACTGCTAAAAAGCAACACAGAGGAAATGTTCAAAATTAATTTATACGTCAAAACATTACAACTTTTGGTATAAAAATAATGTCTAAGCCAATGAGGTGGGGAATGGAGCATTTCTGTTTGCAATTTTACCCTGCAATTTTAAACTTTTTTTTAAAACTAGACTTTTAAAAACTTCTTTTTAACTATACTTTCATTCTGTGAGATTTGTTTCCACTGTTTGTAAGCAAGCACAATGTAGACATGGACTGTTGAGGACCTTAGGATTTGTGTTGTCGGACAGAGGGTGACCAGGGTGCCACGTGCTGTGTAACCTCTGAGCGCAAGCTCTAGCACATGGCCCTGCTCCAGCTTAGCCCCAGCCAGACTCTGCTTCCTTTCCCAACTATAATCCTTCTCCCGAATTCCCAGTCCTGAATTTAGCTCCTCTTCCTGCTAGCTGTGATCCCACCCACAGCAGTCTCCCATAGGCAGTCACCTCAGGAACTGATGCTGAATAAGCCTCCTGCTCTGGAGGTGAGCTTGTATGTTCCAGAAAATGCCTACCCTGGAAAGTTATTTTTCTGATCTGTCCTCATGGTGCCATCTAAGTGAAAACAGACGTTTGTGTCACCATCCCAAACTTCAGGATGTAAATTTTGAAGGATACCTGGATTCCTTTAGCCAGATTTTCTGTTTTGCAGCACATAAGGCCTGAGTAGATACGTGTAATTAGAAGTACATTTAAATCTAAACAGTCTTATTTGCGCACCATTCTGCAAGGAATGCTACTTATTGAAAAGTAATTCTGGGTGTCAGATTCCACATTGGTTGCTCTTTAAAGAATGAGGATAGATCGACAAAGATGGGAAAATGTGAGCTGTCACAAAATCACCAGATAACATTCAACTGGACATCCTCACCTCTGCAAACTGCCACCATCCCAATCACTAAATGAGTCTCAGCTTTCTGCTACATAGCATCTTTTGGATTGTATGCTTGCAAAAAAGGTACCCAATGGCTTACTCCTGTTTTGCTCCTTCTGGAAGTTCTCCCACTATAGCCATCTGCCCACCGTCTATTTCCTTTGGTCATTTGACCTATATGTGAGTACTGAACACTTCTTCCTCCCTCTTCATCAGCTCCAGCTGTGAGTCTCTACAAACAGCCTTGTTCTGACTCCTCTGCTGTCCGGTGTCTCTGTACAAGGAAATGGCATGTGTCCCTCACTGGCCTGCCACCATCCAACAATGCTCAGCCCCTCTCACCAAAGCCACTCTGGGCACAGGCTCTCATCTTGGCCCCACTCAGGACTGCCCTGGACCTCAGTGCAGAGGGAATGAATCCATGTCTAGTCGTGTCCTCCTGTGTCATAAGACCACCATTCAGAGAATTCTATAGAGATCCTTTTTTAGAAATTCTATAAAACGGCCACAGGGCTAATTGAGGAATGAAAACTACGAAAATAACCTAATGAAATAAAGTACCTACAGTTCACATACACTCTTAAGTTCTAAACAAGAACGGCAAATGTTTAATGATGTGGGTCTGGGATCGTATCTTGTTGAAACCCTCGGTTAGGTGTAGCAAGGGAAACTGGACCTCAGAGCCCTATGCAGACTTTCCTCCACATTCCCTACTTTGTCCCACCCAGGTCTCACTCCCTGCTGCATGCATTGTGCCTTTTTACCGACACGGGGGAGCCTTAGCCTCTCTCAAATTGCAATTTCTCAGTGTTTAGACTTGAAGTACAGTCATTTCATCGAGCATTCCTACAA
>NW_007786363.1:0-278 GCF_000696425.1 Galeopterus variegatus
ACTTGATTCTGTGAGAAATAAGGGGTCTAATTTGAGTGCCTACTATGTGCCAGACATTAAAAAGGATGGCTGGAAATTAATAAAACAGTATAAATCCAGGTTTGATATGTATGTACTTAATATAGCTCCAAGTTCCTTTCTGTTCTTAAAAATTTAGCAAATTATTTCCTTTGTGACTGAAGCTGTTAATTTTTAAACAGATTTTAGTAACTGTAACATCACAGAGGTGTTAAAAGTATTTCATAATTATAAACATATATGTGTATAAGAACATATTT
>NW_007786363.1:1989-2646 GCF_000696425.1 Galeopterus variegatus
CTTAGTATAATAGAGTAATAATAATTTTTCTTAATAAAAAGAAAATTTCAATTTAGAAAAAATTTGTTAGTAGAATCCATCACTTTCTTTCAACAATCTGAAATGGATTGATTTCCTCCCTTTAGTTTAGTTTCATTTAATTCCAAAAAATGAATAAATTTCCTGAATGAGCCTTTATCACAACAGAACACATTACTTATAAGAATCAGATGATACATATTTGAGATAAATTGATGTGTATTTATCTGCAAATACTTGAGACTGACCTTTGTACTACAATAGGCTAATGTCAATAATAGTATTTCAAGTTCAATGTTGTTAGTAAAGAGTTCAAAAAGAGCGATAGGCTAGTGTCAATAACAGTATTTTAAGTTCAATGTTGTTAGTAAAGAGTTCAAAAAGAGCTTATTTCAGTGGAAACAGCAAAAATGCAGAGCCAGAAAAATAAATTTTTCACATTTAAAAGGAAATTCCCAGGTCTTTATGAAAATGTTCAGAACAACACTCCAGTTTTGGAAGGGTTGGGTGAGTGACCAAAAGAATGTTATGCAATACTGTTAAATTAAAAAAAAATACATAATATCAGTTTCTGCATGTATTTAATCAAACTTACTTTCCCTTTGCTGTAATTACTGTTGCTATGTGTACATGATTCTG
>NW_007786364.1:0-2646 GCF_000696425.1 Galeopterus variegatus
CTTGTTCCTTCCTTTTGAATTTCCCATGATAGAAATATTCATTATTAGGTTGGTACCTAATAATAGTCTACTGTGACTTTCACAATATAACCCACATCAAATTCAGTCTCATCTTCTACCTCCATCTCTACACCTTTCAATGATATTTTTCATCTCCCAAATTACTTCTTGAATATACTAGACACTCTTTCCTTTCTTTGCCTGTTGCTGTGGCTTGAATGCTCCCCCCCCAAAAAAAATAAAAAAAACCTCATTAAAGCATAATACATACTATAACTATTGAGGGTGGAAAATCTTATTATAATAATTGAAGAGTGGGGACTTGAGATGATTAGATTGTGAGAACTGTGCCCAAGTATCTGGATTAATCCATTGATGGCTTAATAGTGGTCATGGGCATGGTTCTGAGGGCTTTAAAAGGAGGAGTGTGGAGTTAGCTCTCTGTTTCTGCCATCTGCCGTGTGACATCCTGCATTGCTGTGAAGAGTCACTACCCGCCAACAAGGCTCTCAATCAAATGTGTTCCCTGGACTGTGGACCTCTCAGCCTCTGAAACTGTAAGCAATAAGTATTGTTTCTCTACAAATTACCTAGTTTCAGGTATTTCTGTTATAAGTAATAGAAATGAACTAATACACCTGTTAACTCCCAAACTCATCTTTCAAGATCCACCTTAAGGCTGTTCCTTTTTACTATGTTTTCCATGGCTTTCCCTAAGACTTGGTACTTCTTCAATAAAGTGTTATAACACTTAGCAAACATGGTGATTTACCTAATTATATACTTTCCCCCTCTATCCCTCCCTCCCAAGTGGAGTCTAAGGTCACAACAGCAGGGGCCATTTCAATCACATTTATATCTTCAGTATCTAGCATAGTACTGGGCTTATTGTAGGTAATAAATATATTATTGCTACATAAATGCTTGTGAATTCTGATCACTTCTGGACACACTGCCATAAACTTTCAGAAAGACTACTATGGATTGAAATTGACTAACTCTCTATAATTATACATGTTTTTGCGTTAGTGCACTGCAAATGACAGTATCCACAGGGAATTAAGAAATCTAATTACTCATGCCAAACATTTTCAGGTAGGGCAAGATACTTATCCATCCTGAAAAACTGATTTTGGACAATGAAGAATAGTTGATTCAGAGTTGTTATATTCTTGGAATCAGAATTACAGAAAGAACAAAATTGTGATCTTTTAAAATGAAATTCAAAACTGTGATATAAGAAAAGAGTTCAGAAAATTTGGGGCTGAACATCCCTGAATATCCTGGTGCTTTGAAAAATGCTTGTCATACAAACAGTTCTTGAAAAAGAAGGTTGAATAAATGAATGAATGGCAGCATCATGTTTTTAAAAGAAATCATCCCCTTGAAGTTCGCATAGCTATTTTATTTTACAGTTGTATAGTTATCGTTTACAACCAACAAGATAACAAACATGTCAATATATTTTAGAAGAAGAAAGACAAGTAGCCAGTTTGGCTCTTTTAATGAAATAATTTCTTTACCACTTTCCCAAAACAATAATAACAAGGAACAAATGCTGAAGACTATGGATTGTATATATTTAGAGAAAGATGTGACTAAATTGCATATGTCTGAACCATAAGTTTCACTTTCTAGCATTAAAGTGGTTTTAGTAAAAATATACACATATATAGACATAAAAATAAGAAAGGAGATTGAGAAAAAAGACAGAAGCAAGTGCAAAATCCACACCTGCAAATCCAGGAGCCATGACTGAACATCAAACCTACTTTTGACAATCGAATTGAAGAATGGAATCATAATATTTTCAGACTCATTCTATGGGGAATGGGGAAGGTCCTTCCTATCAAACTGTGTACAAAATGTCTTATGAGAAGCACTGCATAAGGCACATGTCTGGGGGCACAGATATATTTATTTCTTACATCATTTTAATGTTTAAATAAAACTTAGTGCATCAGCAATCAATTTTCCTTAGATTACAGAGTATAATGTATATAAAGGAACATAACTTCACATTTTTAACAGCACAGTTGGGTCAATTAATAGATATAGGAGAGTTACATGATTAATGGCAACATTCTATGTGCAGACGTGCAATCAAATTGCAACTTTAAGATGCCATTTAGTTTCTAAAAGAAAAGAAATGATCATTCTTTGGGGTAAACTGATGGCTATAAAGTGCTGAACCAAGGCTTTATGTTGGATGTAGCTTGCCCAATCTTCGGCAGGTTTTGTCTGATGCTTAGGAAGCAGAAGTTATATAGATTTCCAATTGAAATTGATTTACCTTATTTTAAAGGAATTTAAGGAGACTAGTTTAGTTTCAGCCTAAATTTCCACTTGGAGTTTATGTTATACTAAAACAGGACCATGGGCCATGGGCATCAGAGCACTCTCGAGAGAGAGACCTTAAGTTCTAAAGGGTGTTCAGAAACCAGTGCTAAGTGCTCATGAAATCACTGACTTTAAATCAATACTGTAGCTCCCATAGACTTTTTGCTTCTCATCTTTTGTCAGAGCACTCTCTCTCGAGAGACCTTAAGTTCTAAAGGGTGTTCAGAAACCAGTGCTAAGTGCTAATGAAATCACTGACTTTAAATCAATACTGTAGCTCCCATAGACTTTTTGCTTCTCATCTTT
>NW_007786365.1:0-2646 GCF_000696425.1 Galeopterus variegatus
TTTATTTTTTCATTGGAGGTCATGCCTCAAGAATTTGTAGGAATTCCGCCTGGAAAGTAATAATCAGTGGAAACTGGCAGTCAAAGCTAATTTATATTACTCTTCCAGATAAAAATTCCTTCCGTCTTAGACCTGCATTTCAAAAAAGATTATTATCACTCTGGAGAGAATACATCAGTGTAGAAAAAAGAAAGAATGACCTCAAGGATGTTTTTACTGCCTCTGTGCAACTCCAGGTCTGCTTCTTTTTAAGCCTCCTTTTTTAATCCTCTCTTTTGAAATGTTTTGAGGATATCTAAAGCAGAAGGATGTCAGAGGCATGCTTGAAGAGAACTCTAAAAATGATGTTCCCTCATTTGCTGGCTGTGGGAGTTCATGACACATCTTGGGTGGTGGGAAAAAGAAGGACAGAAGGAGGAAATATGGGGGAGAGAGAGCTTCAGTAACCAGCCTAGGAGGGGGAAGGTGCTTCTCCTGTAGCAATGCATTACCATCCCTTCAGTGGCTAGAGGGCTTGGTTGTTCCAAATCAGACCATTGGCCCCTCCTTCAGATGAGGTTGTGTTTTCACACTCATGACACATTCACAAGGGAGCATGCTTAACAGAAAAGCCTTGGCTATTTTTAATGACAGACCCAAATTTAAACCTCAGCTTCTCCATTTGCAAGTTACTTAACCTCTCTGAGTCTCAGTCTTCTTATCCATAAAATGGGTTTCAGAGAGTTGTAGAAGTCAAGTAGCTATTATATGTAAATCATGCAGCTCAGCATTTGGTTAGTACCAAACAAAAGTTTGCTGGAAAAAACAAATGAGTAAATAAATATTAGTTCCTTCTACACTGTCCATCCCATCCTCAGAATATGGGAAATGTCAGTTCCAATGTGGATAACATGGAGTCCTTTCAAAGATCTAATCAATGCAGTACAAAAGCACCAGCACTCTCTTTGGTGACTCTGAAAATTGAAGACTCCAAATATTTTTGAATCAATACCAGTCAAAATCTACAAGAGATATGCCAAATCATGATATGTACAACTAAATTAGGCATACAGAAGCCTTACCTGTTTCTCAAGACTAGGATCCTATACCCAAGAGGCTAAGAATAACTTTTGAGGGCTGCTATTTTTTCAATGAATTTCAGTCTGAGACACTGCCAAAAACATACATGGTGTCACAACCAAATGGCCTGCCTTTTCTGTCATCCCAGATATGTGCAATGGGTCAGACTCACAAACTTCCTGCACTCAACGGAACAAAACTGAACAGAGGAAGCATTCTATTTACTAAGAATTCAATCACTCTTATTGAAATATTTCAGCAGTCCAACTGAAATCTGCTAGCATCATAAATACAATTTATACAATTCCAAAAAAACATCTACTTGGGACAAGGCCATTGTTAATCCTATGTGGTTTTTCCGTGGGTAGGTAATTCTTTAACAGTAGAAACAGAAGACAGATTTGCTTCCAACTGTGAGCTCATTCCTAAGGTCACAACTGAAAGCTAAAAGAGAAACAGAGTCCAGAATAAACATCAGTTTGGACTGTTAAGCATTTCTCTCTGAGGGTGCCCAGGTTTATATGAAGGAATTCCACCTCAGAGAAGGAGAGATCTAACTCACTTTTCCCGGTTATTAGTGGGCACGTCTAGTGTCAAGTGTCTGCCTGTTCACGTGGATCCATTCCCCAACCTCAAATCCATTTTCCAAATACCCTGGCTTAAGAACCACATGGACTGAGAGTGCTTCTGACTTGTTGCACTTTAGTTGCTCTAGAGGGCTGAAAAAATAGGGTTATAAACTATCTGTAGGAACAGTCACTAACACGGTTGGCCAGAAAAGCTCAGTAAGAGAGCCAAAAAGTTTAATTTGTTGTAACCTACGATTTCTTAGTAAATATTAACTAATGTTGGAAATATGCATGGATTTACTTCCCTAGGCTGTTTAAACCTTTTAAATCATGATTTTTTAGAACCAAAAATTTAAGCAAGACCTTACAAAAGCGACTCATGGAAGATGGGTGTTTAGTTAGCTTTCCTCACCACCCTCTGGGCTACTTGTCTTCAGAGTTAGGTCTCCTTTCAAGAGCTTGTCCCCTCCACTTATGCACCTGGTTGGTGAATAATTCCCTCTGCAGGTTTCTCAAAGTACCCCTTTGGTTACATACCAAGCAAACTAACTGCTGTGCACAGATGCACTCGTCTTCCTTAGCCTTTGTTTCAGGTATGACAAACTGGATGCCTGGCCACAGCAGGTTGAAGATTTGATCATATACTCAGGGGCAGAGCCCCAGGGACCCCGCATGGAGTAATAGCTAGGACATGACCCAGAAAGCTGCATGTCTCCATGCCATGAAAGGAGTCTTCCTGGCCCAGGATACAGAAGCTTAGTGGATCGGGAAATAGCTGGTTGTATGGGCTGGATTCTTAGAAGTTATTATTTACGATTGGTCGTTAGTTTATTCTTATATTTCCAGAATGCCAGATGCTACCTTCCTGCATCCCATGGACACAGAATTATGTTAGAATTTAGAAAAAAATTTACCATTTATGCATTAATTTATTATTTATCAGGTATTGATTTAATGCCAACTATGTGCCAACAAGAGAAATGAGGGAAAAGGCACACTAGGAAAGAGAGAAAGTGAT
>NW_007786366.1:0-2645 GCF_000696425.1 Galeopterus variegatus
AGTAGGGTAGGTAGGGGCCGGTCCCATGGCTCACTCGGGTGAGTGTGGCACTGGTAGCGCCAAGGCTGCGGTTTGGATCCTATATAGGGATGGCCAGTGCGCTCGCTGGCTGAGCCGTGGTGCAGACCACACCTTGCTGGGGGTTGTGATCCCCTTACTGGTCAGGAAAGAAAGGAAAAAAAAAAAAAAAAAAAAAAATATATATATATATATATATATAGAGAGAGAGAGAGAGAGAGAGAGAGAGAGAGAGAGAGAGAGAGAGAAGGCAAATGTGGAAAGGACAAGGAAATTTTGCACCTAGTAAGTCTATAAATTACTCATTTGTAAATAATCAGTATGCAGTATGCAAAAACATATTGTCCAAATTCATTCTTTCTTGTGTTTTGTGATGAACATGCTCAGATTTTTCTTTTTAAAAATTTCCTTCTAAAAAAAATCTTTAATGACAAGTTCATTCACTTTTTGGTAATTGCTTGATTGTATGTTTACAATATCATTATATTTTTAGTGTAAGTAAGTGTAATTCTATATTTTTGCACTTGCATCCATTTAAAAGAGTATTGAGTACACAATTTACATGCCAGTGAACCGAATTGTTTAAGCTATAAAATTTCAATTAACTGAAATGATGGCTAAACTTTTGGAAAGTGCATGCAAAGCTAAAATTATGAAGAAGGGTGTTTTTAAGTGACCTCCCTTCACTTTGAGGAGTTGTGAAGAGAAAGTCAGGATAGAAATACCTAATGCAATCAGGACTTATGGACAATGTAAGGAAACTATAGGAGTTAGACCAGTCCCTTTCCTAGGTATTATTTTTAGCTGACTGAGGAAGAATATTGTGTCTATGATTCTTTGTGATCCTGTTTTGAGTTTTAAATCCTGTTAAATTTATTTGTGCTTCTATCATCATAATGAAGCTCACAAATGCAGAGAATTTAATTGTAATTTAGTAAGACTTGATATCCAGTCCACGTTACCATTTTCTTTAGTTTTTTAAAAAAAATGTTTGAATAGCACATATTAATTGTACATATTTATGGAGTACAGAGTTAATATTTCAATACTTGTATATAATATATGATGTCAAATCAGGATAGTTAGCATATGAATCATCATAATAATTGATCATTTCTTTGTGATGAGAGCATTTGAGCTCCTTTTTCCTAGTCATTTGAAAACATACAGTAAAGGCATCCTCTTGCCACACATTCAGCGCATAGTGCACATACATACATATGAGGGTACTTCAAAAAGTTCATGGAAGGATTTGCATTATCTTTTATTTCTGTTTTTCCACAAACTTTTTGAAACATCCTCATATACATATGGGCTTATATTATATGCCCAGGGCAAGAGAAAGCTAGATTCTTCTCTGGAGACAACGACCGGCCGAAGGAAGTTTGTAAGTATTGATATTTAGGGGTCATCACCTAATCTTTTGACATCCAACTCATGCATTCACAATTCCTATGCAAGCTTACAGAGCTTACAGACAGCACATTAGTGCCTCATAGTTATTAAAAAAGCAAAGCTAAAAATTGTGACACATCTGAGGAAGTCAACATCAAACAGAAATGAACATATATGGAGCAATATAGAAGGCAGAAGAAACCTAATTCTTAAAACAGTAGCAGTGATAGAGAAACAATTCGAACATAGAAAAGTGATTTCTTATTTGAAAATTTTTGGCTGAAATATAAATTACATCAATATAAATACTGGAAAAGACGTCTTGGGAAATCACTGAGAAAGCAAAATGAAATAGAGGGCAATGTAAAATAAGAAAGAAATTAGCAGAAAACCAGAATATCAATCCTAGGAATCTAAAAATCCTAATAATAAAAGTTCTGGTGAAGTTGAAAGCCTGGTGGGGAAGAAAATATGACATAAATAATTTAATAAAAAATTTCCAGGGTTGAGAGATGTGGAATGGCTAGTTCAAATAGCACACTGAGTACCTGAACAAAGCATTTAAATATAGCCATATGAAGGTAACTTTCCCACAAAACCTTGGAACACTTGAGAAAAATTAATGATCCTAAAATCTTCCAGAGAAAAAGATTATATATATATGAGAGAGAGAGAGAATATATAGAAAAATAATCATGTTAAATAATGGTTTGTTATAGAATGAGTTTGGAAGAATAACCTCTGCTTCAATATTTTGGGATACATTGACAAAAATTGGTATTAAATCCTATTTAAAAGTTTGGTAGGGGCCGATCCTGTGGCTCACTCAGAAGAGTGCAGCGTTGGGAGCACTGAGGCCGCGGGTTTGGATCCTATATAGGGATGGCCAGTGTGCTCACTGGCTGAGCGCGGGGCGGGCGACACCACGCCAAGGGTTATGATCCCCTTACTGGTCACCAAAAAAGAAAAAAAAAAAAAAGAAAAAAGGTTTGGTAGAATTCAGCAGTGTAACTCTCAGGTCCTGGGCTTTTTTCGTTAGGAAATTTTTGTTGCAGATTCAATCTTGTTGCTCATTGTTGGTCTGTTCAGACTCTGTATTTCTTCTTGTTTCATTTTTGGTAGGTGGTATGTGTCCAGAAATTTATCCATTCTCTCCAGATTTTAAAATTCTTTGACATATAGTTGTTCATAAGTGTCTATAAAGAGTCTCTGTATTTCTGTGGAATCAGTTG
>NW_007786367.1:0-2645 GCF_000696425.1 Galeopterus variegatus
CTTAATTGTCATATGAGTTGACATAGAATGAAACTAAAAAAAAAAAAAAGGAAGGTTACATTTTCTAAGCCTGTATTTTAAAAAATATTTTACATATCCTTTGGTCTATTTGATATTTTATTTTTTATCAACATAAAATAACCATTGTACATTGTGTTTGTTCACTAGAGGAATCTAATCTTATTAATGTTTATAGACAGGCTAAATGCTACAAATATTTTCCTTATAACCTGTGATGTTTTATTTTTCTAGTTTGTAGTTTTTAGATTTTTTTTCATTCTGTGTTTGAGAAACTCACTCTGGAAAAGAAAACCATTAACTATTTTTATCTTTTTTTGGTGTAATCCATAATTTTTACATTATTTTATAGAACAAAATTTTCTAGATTCTAAAATATTGAATCTGTTTTCATAGAAGAAAATTTTATTTAATCATAAATTCATTTGAACTACTACATTCCCTTTATTTCTCAAAATGAATACTCAGAAATAATTTTATTGGAGAGTGACTTCATCAAGAAGGTGGAATAGATGATTTCCAGTGTCTCACCCTCCCAAGTAACCAATTTACAACAAAAAGCAAAGACTGTCAACCTGGAATAGCTAAAGCTGGGGGAAGAGGAGGAGAGACCCATGTGGTTCATGAAGGCACAATAGATAACAGTGAGAGGGTGTAGAAATGGCACATATTGTTCTGAGCCTACCAGGGACAGAGGCAAGGACCAACTCTTACACATAGTTGGAAGCCAAAAAAAGCCACAGCACCCTTCCTATAAATCTGCTTGGAGTCTGCAAGGGAGAGAAGGGATTCAGAGTGTACTATGTCAGCCCACAGGTCATAAAGACCACTGGAGGATTCCCCTTTGGCCCCCATAGGAGCAAGTGGCTGCAACTGCCTGCAGAGAAAATAGCCACCCAGAGGCAGGTGAGTTATCACAAGGGATATATACATCGCCTGCCCCACAGAAAGTGGTTGGAGTGCAGGAGAAAGGCTGGCTGACCAAAATAACATTGAGTACAAAATTTTCTAGATTCTAAAATATTGAATCTGTTTTCATAGAAGAAAATTTTATTTAATCATAAATTCATTTGAACTACTACATTCCCTTTATTTCTCAAAATGAATACTCAGAAATAATTTTATTGGAGAGTGACTTCATCAAGAAGGTGGAATAGATGATTTCCAGTGTCTCACCCTCCCAAGTAACCAATTTACAACAAAAAGCAAAGACTGTCAACCTGGAATAGCTAAAGCTGGGGGAAGAGGAGGAGAGACCCATGTGGTTCATGAAGGCACAATAGATAACAGTGAGAGGGTGTAGAAATGGCACATATTGTTCTGAGCCTACCAGGGACAGAGGCAAGGACCAACTCTTACACATAGTTGGAAGCCAAAAAAAGCCACAGCACCCTTCCTATAAATCTGCTTGGAGTCTGCAAGGGAGAGAAGGGATTCAGAGTGTACTATGTCAGCCCACAGGTCATAAAGACCACTGGAGGATTCCCCTTTGGCCCCCATAGGAGCAAGTGGCTGCAACTGCCTGCAGAGAAAATAGCCACCCAGAGGCAGGTGAGTTATCACAAGAGATATATACATCGCCTGCCCCACAGAAAGTGGTTGGAGTGCAGGAGAAAGGCTGGCTGACCAAAATAACATTGAGTATAGTGAAGGAAGCTGGTCCCAGTGGAAATTGATTGGGGCAATAGAACTCAATTTGCAGGAAAGACTCAGTTTTGGGCCAGAATTTCCATACAGCTCACACCCAAAAGGGATTACCAATCCATACAAAATGCCATCCCTAAAGAATCAGCAGTATATAGCAGCCTCCTCAAATGCTTAGAAATCAAAATAAAGACATGAAGATCAAGAAAGAACAGAGAAACAAGATGCCACCAAATAAAATAAAGCACCAGCAATGGATGCAGAGGAATGACAGATCTATGAAATGTTGGACAGAGAATTCAGAATAATTATTTTAAAGATGTTCAGGGAGTCACAAGAAAATACAGATAGAAAATTAAAAGATATCTGGGAAAAAATTCAGGAGCAGAATGAGAAACTTGACAAAGGAATAGAATCAATTTAGAAATGCAAATGGAAATTCTAGAAACAAAGAATAGCTTATCTGAATTGAAAAACTCAATAGAAAGCTCCAAAAGCAGACTTAGTCAAACAGAGGAAAAACTCAGTGAGCTCAATCATAAAATGCATGAAATTATCCAATCAGAGGAGCAAAAGAAAATAAAATAAGAAAAAATGAAACAGAAATACAGCAAATATGGTATTCTCTCAAATAAAATAACCTCTGCATAATCGGCATACCTGAAGTAGAAGAAAAAGGAAGAGACCTAGAAATCATATTCAATAATTGGCATACCTGAAAGAGAAAATGAAAGGAAGAGATGTAGAAAGCATACTCAAGAAAATAACGGCTGGAAATTTCCCAAGGTTCCAAGTACAGGAAGCTCAGAGGTTGCCAGTCAAATTCAATCCAAGGCAGATCACCCCAAGGCACATCATAATCAAATTATCAAAAAGCAAAGATGAAGAAAGAATACTGAAAGTAGCAAGAGAAAAGAAATGCATAACATGCAATGGAGTCCCAATAAGTCTCTCAGCAATTTCTCAGTAGAAACCTTACAGGG
>NW_007786368.1:0-2645 GCF_000696425.1 Galeopterus variegatus
GAGCCAATCAGATCCCCACATGTCTCCCAAAACCCCTACTTGTGATTTTAAGCTGAGGAGTCTGGGTGATCAGAACATTTACTGCCCCATTCTCCTTGACTGGCATCACTCAATAAACGCTCATCTAGTCTACTGCAAATGGTGGTGTGCAGACTTATTAGTCTAACCATGTAATGGGCAACACACTCCTTCCAGTTCGGTAACAGTATCTAAATTAATCCTGCACAACATTTGGAATGTGTTTATACCCTGTCGCTTGCCACATTTCGCTTTATTGATGTTAATGATGCCAAACCAAGAAATTTCTGCTTTTCTTAAGTGACAACATGCCTTCCCACAGTGAACAGGAAAATCTTCTCTATTTCGTTCCTTTCTTTTTATTTATCCACTATTCACAAGGAAAAGCGAAAATGGTGTGAAGTGGCCCCTTCATATCATCCTGGTTTTTTACAACTTTTTTTTAAATATAACATTTTATTGTGAAACTTTTCAAACATACAGTGGACTTGAAAGAATTTTGCAGAGAACACCTTTGTACCCTTTACCTAGAATCTACGTTTTCATATATCTATTTTCCTCTATTTTATAGACCCTCTTAATTCCCAGAAATCCCCACTTTCTCCATTTTCTTTACAATGTTTCTGCATTGCTTCTAGATTTTGTCCATACCCCTTTTCACTTGTCAAATTGTATTCTGATTATCTGTTTAGATGCCTGCCTCCATTTCAGGGTAATGATCACCCTGAAGTCTGCATTCTTTCTTTAATATTGGTACCCCCTGGTACATTTGGAGAAAGTAAAAACTTAATAAATATTTATTTAATTAGGAAAGAGAAAGAAAGATTGAGAGAGAAAGAGAACTTATTAGCCCAGTTCTCTTTATTTAAGAAAATTTTGGGATCTAATTTCATTAAGAAACAGACACCTATTAACTATATAAAACTATACCAGGGCCGGCCCGGTGGCGCACTGGATAGTGCGCCACTTGGGAAGTCTTTCTTTAATATTGGTACCCCCTGGTACATTTGGAGAAAGTAAAAACTTAATAAATATTTATTTAATTGAATTTTGTCTTTTTCCTTATGCTGCAATATCTTTGATAAGCTTTATAACTTTGTTTTGTGTTCCAGTTTTATTTTGGGGAATTATTACTGGTTTGTTATTTTCCTCCTAAACTACTCTAGAAATTAGGATGTAATTATGATTTCTATAAGCCTGGGGGCTTCTGGTGACAGTATTATTGTTATTTATTTTTTTTGGAGGCTGGCCAGTAAGGGGATCTGAACCCGTGACCTTGGTGTTATACAGCTGCGCTCTAACCAACTAAGATAACCAGCCAGCCTAATTATTATTTTTAAACAAAAAACCCAATGCAAAATCCTTACTTTAAAGAACTCACTGTTACATATATAAGGGAATAAAATCAGAATGTAAACTTCATGGGAATAGGGACTCTTAGTAAGTACTGTATTTGTTAAATAAATAAACATTGCTGACTTGAAAGATTTTTTTACGGAGAATAAAAATGGAACTTTGTTTGGGTGTTCTTTCTGGTTGACAGTTCAATTTGGCAATGTTTCTTTTCATGACTAGAATTCATATTTGCTTCTGTAACAGCCTGAACAGAAGTAACTCCATTTTGTTAAACTTTAAATGAAAAAGGGTTTTTTTTTCTTTTCTTACTCTTGTAATACAAACCGCATAGCTTGCAGATGGACATTAGAATACAATGATCCCTGTTCACATGATTGCTAGAACATAATGACTTTTGCTCACATTGTATGCTGAATAATTACTGAAGAAATTATTAACTCAGGTGGCCGTTCTTTACTAGCTTACTAACTAGACCTTTTTGAGGTTAACAGGAACTGAATCCGTGACTTGACTTCATGGAGGATGGTCACCATGAATCGGCTCCCACCTGAGAAGTTCTTTGATGTTTATCTGCAATTTTATGATTTTGCCTGAACGTCACTGCTTAGGTCACCATGAATCAGCCCCCTATTACCTGCTCCTATAAAACCTTTTGACAAGTCTGGGAAAAGTGGAGATGGTCTTGCTGGCTAACTGATTAAAAGCTACCTGTCCTTACACCAATACTCGTCTCTCAATTATTGGCTATTGAGTGGCAAGCAAACGGACCTTTGGGGTTTTGGTAACACTTTCATAGTACCATTAAAGCCTGTGGAATCTCAATAATTGCTGACATAACAGTATTGGGGAAATAGAAAGCTGCATCTGTAAGTTAACATATTAAGATAAAACTCTCTTCTTTAAAGCGGCATTAAAATTAGGAAAATACAAAGAACTTTTCAAAATACTTTACTTTGCCTTGATGATGGGTGAACAGGTGTTAGTTATATTATTCTCTATATAACTGAAATATTTTGTACTTTCTTTAAAAATATTTTTTCCTACTCGAATGACGCCTGATGGCTATGAGAATTCTGTGCTTGTTCTAGATGACTGCTACTCAAAATGTAGTCCATAGAACTGCAGCATCTGCATCACATGGGAGCTTGTTCAAAATGCAAATTTTAAGACCCAGCCTCACACCTACTAAATCAAGATCTGCATTTTAACAAGGTCCCTAGGAAATTCATATGCACATTAAAGTTTGAGAAGCATGGCTATAGTTACTCAAA
>NW_007786369.1:0-506 GCF_000696425.1 Galeopterus variegatus
GACTCGTCATTTGCCTGGTGGCAAGCCCCGCAGATGGTTCTTACACCACTTCCACAGAGTGCGCCCCCAGAGGGCCAATCTATTGTTTACCCAGACGCTATGGACTGCCCTTTAAAATATCGATTCCCAAACCAAAAACCAGCCCTAATTGAATCCCAGAGGGGAAAGTGACTCCAAAGTGATTTTCATAGCAAGTTTTGTAGTATTTCAAGTCCCTGGATCTCCATACTGAAATAACCTTTTAAAAAAGGTGTTGATCTAGAAGTAACCCCCAAACAGTTGCTAATCATGAGAACTTACAGAAGCATCGGGGTTTACAGGAGAGACCAGCAAAGCCCAGCCCGCTCACGTTATGGCATGAGGGAGACACGGGGTCTGTCTGTAACCACCCAGCCAGCTGGTGTGGAGCTGGACGTCCAGCATGTTCTAACCCCGCCGGGACTGACTGTGGCTCACGCCATCCGCAGTGGCCCAAAGTCACAATTCCACCCCACTGCGAAATGTGA
>NW_007786369.1:1531-2645 GCF_000696425.1 Galeopterus variegatus
CTGTGGCTCACGCCATCCGCAGTGGCCCAAAGTCACAATTCCACCCCACTGCGAAATGTGAATTTTCCCTTTAGAGCCCGGAGCGAGTCTCACCTGATATCCTGCCTGCAGGAGTAAGAAACAGCATGCCCACAGTTGGAAGGGACCAGCTGCTCAACGTCAACCTTGAGGTCTCGGCCGACGCAGCTGTCACCCCTAATGGTGGCGAACCCTCGGGGACCTCGGCCAAGCAGGCAGCTCCCCAAGGACGTTTCCCTTGTCTCCCTTGCTGCGTGAACAAGACCCGGAAATCCAAGTCCCAGCTAGTAGCGAGTCAGGTCCTGTCTCTCCTACATGGCAGGCTGGTGGGCGACTGGCCAGAACTAAAACCAGATGAAAAGCAACTCAGAAGAAAAATAAATGCAGGAGGACACATCTGAGCCTAGGCAGCGAGGCTGGAGCTGGCCAGGAGCCACTCCCGGTCGCCCAGGGTCATGCCACTGCTGTCCTACAGCTGCAGAAAGCCATCTCCCAGACAGGGCTCCGCACACACAGCAAGCATAAGAGCACATTTAAAACAAGCCCCTTCGACGCGGGTCCCCAAGAAGGTCATTTGCTCTGAGATACTTTGTGAGTCTTTTACTCCCTCAATAAATGGTTTTTGAACCCAGTGATAGGCTGGGGGCTGTGCGCCTGCCTGGCAGGGGCACGTGACATGTGGAAGGCGCTGTGGTAGGGGCACAACCATCCCTCTCCATCTTGAGATGGGGGCACGTGAGCAGGGCTTGGAGGGTGTGTGGGAGTTCGCCGAGTGCAAAGGGGCTTACAGGCCAGTGCTGCATCCTGTCTTCCGAGGAGAAATCCGGGACCAAAGGAGGGACGGGGTGGCCCAGTGTGCATTAGGGCACAGGCAGGAGTGGGGAGTTGAGGTCCAGCGCCTGGCATTATCAGTGTCTTGGGAGCCACTGGGGGTGGGGGAGCTCTTTAGAGGTGGGACCACCTGACAAGTTGGTCCTCTTGCTTGCAACTCCACTCCCACCTGAACCACAGCCCTGCAAGGGGTGGTCACCAGACCAACGCTGAAAAGAAGGAAGCCGAGTTTGGTGATTTTCCCCTATCTGCCTCGGACGTCGCA
>NW_007786370.1:0-208 GCF_000696425.1 Galeopterus variegatus
CTGAGTGGTCCTGTGCTGATTGAGGGGCAGATCAGCTGTCCTTGCTGTGTCCCAGTGTTCCTCTGGTGGGCCCATCTTCCCCACCTCCCATGCTCCAGACACTTCCCATGGGATGGACCCTGCGCCAGTCCCAGGTGATGACTCACTGGCCTCTGAATGGCTCCCTTTTATCAGTTGTTCTGGCTCCTCGCTCCTGTGTGGGTCCACA
>NW_007786370.1:2210-2645 GCF_000696425.1 Galeopterus variegatus
TGTTGTTGTTGTTGTTGTTGTTGTTGCAACCTGAGGCTATGAATTTAAGGTTCCTATGGAAGAGTTTGTAATCAATGTTGGTTCAAAGAACGGTAGCTCTGATAGGGATTTCCAAGTTTATCGGAGCAGATGGTCCCTGGAATCCATAGGATGTCTTTCTTCCTAAAATATTACCTTTAGTGAGCAAACATTTACGTTCTTAGTGGTGGTGAAGTTTAACACAGGAGTTGGGAACCTCAAACCCTCCTATTAGTCGAAAAGAAATTCTAAATGATTAGGTATAACAGCCGAGTGCACCATTTCGAAAGTGTAAAAACAGCCAAGGACTGCATTTCTCCCACTAATGAGAGTATTCCATCTCTTGGAACATCAGCGAAGTATAGTAAGAGCATTCTGGCATCCATGAAATGGAGGCATTGATGGAAAGTGGGGGTG
>NW_007786371.1:0-796 GCF_000696425.1 Galeopterus variegatus
TGCTCACAGGTCAGAAGAGGCAGGAGGAGATGAGCTGATCCAGTAGGTGGAGGTGGCCTGGTCCATGATGATCCCTGGCTACTACTGGGAGGTCAGCGTGGTCGCACAAACATGGTCCAATGGACACACTGGTAGCTGAGCCTGGAGGCCCTGAGTGAATTTCCAGCTGGGGGAGGAAGGTCAATCTCAGGATTGTCCCACACTGCCCCACACTGTCCTCAGACCCAAAACCCTACCTGTCTCTCTGACACACCTGGGCATTTCAGTTAGAGGCCACGGGATTTCCTGGTCCTTTTTTCTGAAGCTGCTCATGATGTCAGAGAGGGACCCGGGGCAGCTGGAGACTCTAAACAGTGGTGCTGCTGAGTAAGACAGGTCCTTCTCACTACAAAGAGGCCAGAGGCGCTTTTCTTCTAGCTCCATCAACATACCACGCATGGCATTTTTATTAGATCATCTATTACAACTCCAAAAATAAACAGTATTTTCTCTATCAGTTTTTCATGGAACCCACATGCACAGAGTTTAATTACACTTAATTTCTTAGCACTCCCATCATCAGCCACTGAAAGGCCTTTTTTATTTTATTTTATTTTACTTCATTTCATTTCATTCCATTTTATTGGTTACCATCATGATCATTCCAAATCATGTCTCCATCTACTCTTGAAGCACCCACTCCAGTGTAAATAATGTAGTTCCAGGCTAACTTCCATTGGATATTCTCGAAGATATCAGTGTTTCTGTTTTTAAATTAAATAACTTTTTTCTTTTAGGTCTCATTCTGCTTCTTTTT
>NW_007786371.1:2015-2645 GCF_000696425.1 Galeopterus variegatus
CTGGTTCCAGCCATGGGCCTGTTGCTGCCCCTCACCTCCTCCCATCTCACTCCCACCTGAAGCCCTTTTCCTTTGCTGGTGGCTCTGCCTGGGCAGCTCCCTCCACACAGTCATGCGGGGCTCACTCCGCAGCTTCTCCGGGAGATTCCATTCCCTTCTTTTTGCCTTTGGTGCAATTCACCTATGTTCATATTACTTTTATCCACTTACGTTTTGCCTGCTATGAATATTTTATTGGCATTTTTGCCCATTTCTCTTGAGTTTCTTAGTTATTTGTCTTCTCTATTTGAACTTTTCATTTGAATTATATATAGCAGTACTTTGTCATCTGGCTGTTGAGAGACAGAGGGAGAGATGAGTCTGAGAGAGGTTTTGGAGTTTGAACCCACAGGATCATCAGGCAATTAGATGGTAGTGGCATAAAAGAAGAGTACACGATCCTCTTAATTGCACAAAGATTCTCTCTTTGTGGTGATGTCTGGTTGGCACTGATCTTTGATCCAGGAAGTGGGCAATGGGGTGGGTACATGTGACAATGTCTGGAGACATGTATCCACTCCATATCACACTTGGGGCAGAGGGGTGCCACTGGTATCTAGAGATAGAAGACAGGGATGCTGCTAATCACTC
>NW_007786372.1:0-2645 GCF_000696425.1 Galeopterus variegatus
ATGGAAAATAAGGAAGTCCTGCCATATGCAACAACATGGATGAACCTTGAGGACTGCTATGATCTGAGTGTGCCCCCAAAAATTCATGTGTTGAAACTTAATGGACAATGTGATAGTATTAAGAGGTGGACACTTTGGGGGTGATTAAGTCATGAGGGCAGGGACCTAATGGATGGGAATAAGGTCCTTATAAAATGGCTCAAGGGAGTGCATTTGTTCTCTTCTGCTCTTCCACCAGGTGAGGACACTGTGTTCATCCCCTTTGTTGTCCTTCCCTCCCTTCTGCCATGTGAGAGTGCAGGAACGAGGTGCCCCTTTGGAAGCAAAGAACAGCCCTCATCAGACACTGAATCTGCCAGCGCCTTGACCTTGGAATTCCCAACGTCCAGAACTGTGAGAAAATTCATTTCAGTTCTTTATAAATTACCCAGTCTAAGGCATTTTGTTGCAGCAGCACAAACGGACTAAGCCAAGGACATTATGCTAAGTGAAATAGCCAGGCTCCATTCCTTATAGCTGCCAGGGGTCTGAGTGTGGAAACCTCCGCAAGGGGTCTTATTCATCTCTGTGAATCCAGTGAATAGAAGTCACTTAAAACTGTTCAATGTATATGTGACCAAATGAATGAATTTGGCTCTACTAAAATTCCTACCACCAGATGTCTACCAGGCACTGCCTGCATGTTGACAATCCTTGTATTCATTCATAGCTGACTCCTCATTAAATGTCCACAGTAACTATTCCAAGTCCTTTACACCCTTCACACCCAATACCATTTTCCCACCACCTTCACCCTTCTTTTAGTCAGCATGTTCTCTCCTTTGAAGCTAACTGGTGAGAATAATCTTTGTACATACTCCTTTGAGGTTATTTCTCACAATTCCCAGCCACTGCCTGGAGTTTTCTGCAGGTAGAAATCTTTACTATTATAATTAAGTCCACACTTTTTCCTACTAAATGTCTAAAACATATTTTGAACCACATGGAACAGTTGCTAAACCCAATGTTTTCTTGCAGAAGTCTTTATTTCCCTTCAAGTTACACACCAGAACTCGCTTTATGAGAAACCAGAGAAAAAAGAAAGAATAATCTGTGCAAATATATTAACCAATTTCAGTATGAAAATATTTGCTTCTAGAAGCCTACCAATTTCAAAACCAGGCCATTCCACATCAAGAAATCTCACACATCCTTTCTGGGCTCTAGATAACCTCTGCTTTTCTAACAGACTATAGAAGGGTAGAAGTAAGATGGCATTCACAGATGAGCACAGATCAATCCTTTAAACAAATACGAGACTGGTTTTGTTTGGGTGAAATGTTCCTGGTAGTCAAGCAAGTTCCGTGGGTACTTGTCAGAATGGAGGAAAATTGAGTTGACCAAAGATAAAACATGGCGTAACCAGCTTCTGGAGGAATTGTTGTCAAAAGACTTTGAGGAGAATTATTTTAGCTTAGGTCTGGTTCCCTAGAAGCAGGAACCGGGGAGGCCAGTACATGTGATTTATTGAAGGAGAGCTCTTCAGAAAGAATCTGTAAGGAAGCAAAGAAAGCAGAAAGGAAACAAGCAAGAATATGCAGATAAGGTCTAGTCCTGGCTTGACCCACTGGAGCTCTCTGGCACATAAATTGCACCTCACAGTGATCCCACATTAAAGCCAGGGTCAGCCGATAGTATCCCTGAATAAATCAGTCATTGGTTCCAGTGGTGTGTACTCTCATGGCCTAAGTGGCTTTTCTTGCCTGAGAAGGGAGCAGGCCCCTGTGAGCTGTTAACAGTGAGTGGGGATGAGTATGCAGGAGAATGGAAAATGATGTATACTGAGCACCTTCTGCCAGGTGCCACAACAGGTGCTTTGCATATGTGATCTCATGGCCTCTTCGTAAGCTTATGAGCAAAGCATTATACCCCATTCTATAAATAAAATGAGGCTCAGAAGGGTTAGGTAAATCATTTAAGATTATTTAAGTAGTAGGGATAGCTGAGCTGACTTTCTAGAGAATTTCAGAATCAATTTCCTCTCTAGATTTAAAGACCTAATATCCCAGTCACTGGTAGACCCCTACAAAAACTGAAACAATCCCCTAGGAGCCAATTTTATCCTAACCCACATATCAGAAGTAACTGAGGGCCGAGCCCGTGGCACACTCGGGAGAGTGCGGTGCTGGGAGTGCAGCAGCGCTCCCGCCGCGGGTTCGGATACTATACAGGGATGACCGGTGCGCTCACAGCACTCACTGGCTGAGCGTGGTGCAGCCGGTCTCAAAAAGGACACACACAAAAAAAAAAAAAAAAAAAAAAAAAAAAAGAAGTAACTGAAACTTCCTGCACTAAAGAATTTGGAGCAGCACAGTCCCAACGATAGGTGGGAGCTATGCATTCCCAACCACAAATGGAAACTCCACATTTCCAACAACAGATGGAAACTCTCCTCAATGAATGTTTTGAGGCTGAAGCCCTTTAAACTAGAAGTTTACAAGATTCCCCTGACTCCCCCTGGAGATGTGCACTGACTTGATGCCCTTTTCAACAATAATTATAATAATACTTTCAATTGGCAAGGCTTCACTGAGTGATTTATATCAGCCAATCACTGTACTAAGCCACCACATATACTATTTCATTAATCCTCACAACAATCCTAT
>NW_007786373.1:0-2645 GCF_000696425.1 Galeopterus variegatus
GCATATTTATATATATACAAGGAGATATGCACAAGAATGTTTAAAAAGATATTACTTGTAACAACAAAAGAATTAGAAATAGCCTAAATTTCATCAACAGGAGCATGGATAAGAAAATTATAACAATGGAACTCTACATAGCAGCAAAAATGAACAAAATACCTATATCATCACAATAGTGAAAGAGAAAAAAGATGCATAAAGCATGTACAGCATGACACCACTTATATAAAGGAGGCCGAACAGTGCTGCGTATAGCTCAGACATACAGAGGTAGTATAAAGATAACGAAATGCCTGGTAATGATAAACTCCAAGCTCTTTCTCTGTGGGTTACTTCTTAGAGGGAGAGAGAAGACGGGAGAGACATACAGGCCGCTTTTCGCAGAGGCGGGGACCAATCGCACAGGTCTTGGGCACAGCCACTGGAACTGGGCAGCGCTCCTGGGAGGGCACAGGCCCCACTGTAATGTCACAGAAGGTGGGTGATGCATATGCAGGTGTTAGCAGCAATATTTACCATTTTGTACATTCTAAACATTACATGATATATTTTTAAATCCATTGCATAGAAACTGGCAAAACATCCAGATATTTTAGCTTAGGAGGGAAAAGGTCAGGCGTACATTTGGGAAACAGCCCTCATAGCAGGACAGAAGATGGAACAGTGAGAGGACAGGCAGAAAACAGATGGTAGCAAGGGGACGAAAGCTGTGAGTCAAGAGAATGTGGGTCTGGGATCAGAGAGGAAGAGGTGGAGGTGAAGTGAGCTGCATCTGGGGACCAGATGCAAGGGACGCCGAAGAGGTCATTGTCAGGGAAAGCAAGCACATGGAGACCTTGTGAACCAAGCTGGTTAGCAGAGGAGAGGCAAGTCGGATGGGAAGGAAGGTAGGTCCAGGTGTGGATGGGACGAGTGTGATGTGAGGCAGGACATGGCCGAGGAAAGACCCGACAGGACATATGTTGAGAAACACAGGTCTGGAGCCCACACGAGGGCTCAGGACTAGGGGTGTACCGGGGAGCCATCCACACAGTCCCCTAAGCTGTGGGGTCGCTGTGCTTCCCCAGGGAGGCTCCAGGAGCGTCACTGCCAGGCAAGGGGGAGGTGTAGCTGGGGACCTAGAGGAGAGGAGGGGACAGCGTGGGAGTCTCAGAGGGTTGCTAGCTGAGCAGTGGGGGATTTGAGGGCCCTAATCAAGGTCTGGCGCAGCTACTGGTCATCGGGGAGTCAACTGGGAGTGAGAAGCAACTGCTGAGAAGGGCGTGAGCCTGTGATGGGGCCTGTGGAGATGTCCGTCCACACCACCTTCTTCGACGAGGTCAGCAGGTGGAGAGAGCCGCGTGTGGGGACAGGACCTGGGTGTTCTCAGGAGAACTGAAGACATCCCGAGGAGGTTTTGAGCTGAAGATACTTTGTAAATCTGGATGGTGGAGTGAGAAGTAACCAGAAAGCAACACTCTGAACACGTGTGTGCAAGGAAAGGGGACTGAGGTCACAGGGAGACCAGCAGAAGGCCCCAGAGAAGGTCGAGGATGGCGGGGGGATCTCCTCCTTTCCTGTTTACCACTTGGCTCCAGGTTAACATTCATAGCACTGGGCCAGCTGGTTCAGGATTAAAGAGGAATGGAGCCAGCTACTGTCCTCTCTCTTGATTGGCTGCCCTCTGGGTACCCCTCCTCCCCAGAGAGGGTCAGCTCAGTGGCTGCCTTCTGAGTTTACTCATGAATCATTAGCACATTTTCATCTTTAATATAGGCAAATGTAACTCTCACATCTGTGATCAAACGGCAACTAGGAACTCCCTGAACCCTGGAAGTGTACGTGCTCAAGGGCCATTGGCTTTTAATCATCACCCAACAGACTTCATGTGAAAAAAATAGTGCTTGGTGTTTTATGGTTGAATCACAGAGCAGTCACAGAATATCAAACTGCACCAGGACCTCAAAGAGCAACTAATTCAATGTTCTCGTTTTATGGTTTGAGACTACAAAGGTAACATGATTTTTCCTGGGGTCACACTGCTTGGCAACTGTATTTTCCCGTGAAGTGAAAAGTTTATTGTCAGTACCCATCAAGAATCTATGGGAGAAAATGTTAGAATTTTAAGCTTCACAGAGCAATTGTCACCCCCAAAATAGTTGACTGTAGAATGTTCTTGTTTCCTGCAATTTAGTGTAAGCACAGGTGAGTGGGCGTATAGGAGGGGAGTTGTTTATAGTACGTCGGCTCCATTCCACCCAGGCAGGTGAGGCTAATTGGCTGGCAGAATGGCTCAGTTTACATTAAACTTCTCGTTTTCAGGGAAGAATTGAACAGATGAGGGTTTCCTGTGTTCAAAGACAAGACCATGTCTTTGTTTAATCTATTCAAGGGAAAGTTATCAGACTTTTGTACCCACCACAGAGACTTACAGAAACTGAACTGAAGCTATTAACCAAGGCTAAAGTTTAGGGGGCCTGGAAAATTGCTAAAGGGTAACATTACCATGGAATGCTAGAGCACATGATGTGTTCTTATTTATTTAAGTGGAAATACACACATAGATCATACTTGCAAAGTGATAGTTTATGTGACTGAAGTTTATATGACACACTGCTCCAGAACGTTTCATAGAAACAGAAACTCAAAAGAGATGTTAAATG
>NW_007786374.1:0-202 GCF_000696425.1 Galeopterus variegatus
TGGGACACACTCATCCCACAGCAGCAGCCTGGGAGTCAGCTAGCAGGCCACTTGGGGCTCTAGTTGTTGTTTTCTTTTTTGAGACAGGTCTCTTGAGGGCTACATGGACAGTTTTGAGAACTTAAAATCTTTTGATTTATTTATTGTCCTCAGAGTAGTTCTTTTCCTGACTTCACTGTAAAGATAGATCCTCGGTAGAAAA
>NW_007786374.1:2144-2645 GCF_000696425.1 Galeopterus variegatus
TGAGAAAGTTCTGGAAGTAGCGTGGTGGTGGTGGTTGCACAGCACTGCAGATGTACTAAAAAAGCTACTGAATGCCTTCAAAGTACTGAATACTCTAAACTGGTTTAAAATGGTGAATTTTGTGTTGTATGAATTTTATCTCAATTTTTTAAAAGTACCATGATGATGAATGTCACTTACCATGCCTTCTTATGTTTGTACTAAATATTTGTGAAATAGTGCTAGATTTTAGGGGTCAAAAAATTCTTAGAAACGGAATTGTTTTTTTGTTATGTCTTACCAGAGTGCTCTCCTGCAAGGTTACTCAGTTTACACCTCTACCCGCCACGTGCAGGGTTGTCCATTCCCCAGTCCTGGACCATGCCCTTGTGGCATTTCCTTCATTCTTCATGATTGATGCAGTGCACGCCTTTCTTCCATCTGTGATCATGTCCGTTGATCACTTCTTCTGCAAATTACTAGTTCAGTCACTTTGCTTGTTTTTGGAGTCATGGGGTCATC
>NW_007786375.1:0-2644 GCF_000696425.1 Galeopterus variegatus
TCTAAAAAAAGAAATAGAAGCAGAAAGTAGAATAATGGTTGCCAGAGGCTGGAGGGGTAAGGGGATGGAGAAAACAGGGAGTTGTTGGTAAAAGGGTACAAAATTTCAGTTAGGAGGAATAAACTCAAGATCTATTGTACAACATTGTACTATAGTTATAACCATATATTGTATACTTGAAAATCGATTAGAGAGATTTTTAATTCTTAACTACAAATAAATATGTGAAGTGATGCATATGTTAATTAGCTTGATTTAGTCATTCCACAGTGTATACATATTTTAAGATATGTCATACACCATAAAAAGACACAATTTTAAAAATTTTTATTAAAAAAGTACCAAATGGAAATTTGGGAACTGAAAAATACAGTCACCAAAATTAAAAACTCAGTGGCCGGCCCGGTGGCACACTGCAACAGTGCGCCGCTTGGGAGTGTGGCGGCGCTCCCGCTGAGGGTTCGGATCCCACATACAGAGTCATACACCATAAAAAGACACAATTTTAAAAATTTTTATTAAAAAAGTACCAAATGGAAATTTGGGAACTGAAAAATACAGTCACCAAAATTAAAAACTCAGTGCATGGGCTGAACAGCAGAAAGTAGATGAGAGAGGAAAGAACTAGTAAACTAGAAGATGCAACCACAGAAATTACCCAGTATGAACAACAGAGAGAAAAACAGACTGAAAAAAAAAAATGAGCAGAGCCTTAGGAAACTGTGGGACTATAATTAAAAATCTAGTACTCATGTTATTGGAGCTTCCAAATGACAAAAGAAAGAGGTCCCTCTGCTCCCATTCCTTACAACTCTGGTCGCAGTTGTAGTGGTCGCCTCTTCACCCTAGACTCTGAGCACCAGCAGGGCACAGGTTATGCTTTCCATCTCTGCATTCCCAGTTCCCAAAACAGGCCATACTCATGGTGAACAATCAGTAAATGTTAAGTGAATGTATGAACTCCTTTTTGCATTTTCCTATGTATTATGTACAACATTTATGACTCTCAAGATTAAGATTCAAATTTTGAAAATTTTGAATTTATTTTGTTTTTGCTAGAGAATATCTGAGTGGCAAACTCCCCTGAAAACTGACCCACCAGCAAACAAACTTCTAAAAAGTGTAGAAATAATTTTGCTCCCAGGGAAATCTGCTTGAATCCAATTCAATATTGAAAATGATACTTTCAAACAAATACTTCAGATGCAGGGCACTGAGGGTCTTCTGAACTTTTTAATATACAATGATGTCATTACAGTAGAGAACAAGGTTATGAAAGTATTTTATGAAGAAATGGGCTCTTTATTCAATTTCTCATTTAAAGCATGGTAATAAAAGTCAATTCATATTCTGAATTTTTGGAGGTACATTGGAAAAATCTATAAAGTAATTTCATGTTTTATGGATTCAGGAAACGATAGTTCAAAGATATATCATTTATTATCTTTACTTTGATGCACTTGCTTTATTAGCCACCTATAACAAAGAATACTAAAAATTCCAAAACAGAACTAGGTTCAGTGTGAGTAGTTTTGAGGAGAAATAGGAAGCAAGTTCTACCAATTCGTTGTTATATTTTGGAAGGGGTCCATATTAAGATTTGAGTGTCGCCAAGAGAGGACCTGATGACCCATCTCTGAAGAAAGCTCAGAAACCTTAACAAATTTGACCTGACCTCAGCTTTACCAGACCTATAGAATTGACAGGATTCAAGCAGATGACTCACACTTCTCAAAACTCATAAGTAAATGCAACCTACTGTAAGTATTCAGAGGAGACAATTCTTTTCATTAACCAGAATGCTCCTGTCCTCTACCCCATAACATTCTGTTGGCCCTTTTGTCCTACTGATAGAGGCTGACCTCTATGGATTATATCAATAGATCGTGGATCTTCTGACTTCTGGTTGGGGATACCCAGCAGGAGATCTGGGGGGCATTGGGGGAGTGGTTGGGGTATTTATTTGCTGGCTCTCTCTCCCTGAGGTTGCTTCTGTCTGGTTAGGACTCTGACAGAATGTCACTGCCCCTCTCAGGCCAGCCCAATCCACATGCCTCTCACCTTCCAGACGCTGATAAGCTCTTCCTCCCCTCTACCCCTCAAGCCTAGTGGTGGTGAAAATTTCACTACAAACATCAGGCACCTGCACCATTCCTTGTTGTTCCCTGACATCCTACTCACACCTTTAAAAATACACTTCCTCAAGTCACCCTGGTTTGAGTGTGTCATCTCTGTTCTGTTGGGACCCTGACTGACAGACACCACAAATGGAGCTGGCTAATCTCAAAAGACATATGGCCATGTAAAGCCTCAGAAACTATCACAGCCCCACAAAAGAGCACCTCTCTCCTCTCTCACACGTGCTCCCACCCCACTCTGTCCCTCCATCCCTGGCCTTCTTTAGGACAGTGATGAACGGACACTGCTGACTTCTGTGTCTTGGGACCTACCTTTTCTATGAGCTTTACTGAACTCCCCCTGCTAACTCAGATTTATTCACAGTGTCTTCCTCCAGAAAGGGAGCAGTATATAGAGATGGTTAGTTTTCTGATAATGAATTATAATCATTTTCCCCAGGATTGCCTCTGACATTTCACATATTAATATATGGAATGTGAGATGCTTCTAAATTCTTCAACCAAAT
>NW_007786376.1:0-2644 GCF_000696425.1 Galeopterus variegatus
GGTGGAAGGTTAGAGTGGATGATATATTGGACCAAGATGGTAGCAGTGAAAGTGGTGAGATGTAGTTAAATTCAGGATATATATGAAGATAGAGCCAATAAGATGTGAGACATAAATAGAAAAGGAGTCAAGGATGATTTAATGGTTCAGCTAGAGCAATTGGAATAACTGAGTTATTTTTGAGATCAGGGAAACTAAATATGGAACAGCTTTGGGGTAAAGATAAAAAGTTCAATTTTAGTGGGTTATTTCAAACATCTGTTATAAATCCGAATGGAGGCAACAAAGGGGTATTTGAATATACAAGTCTGGAGTTCAGGGAGGAAGTTCAGGCTAGAAATATCAATTTGAATATCAACTGGCGTATAGATGACCTTTAAAGCCATGACAATGGATGTGAACCCCAGGGAAGTAAATATAGATGGAAAAGAGAAGAGTTCCAAATAATGGCCACTGGGACACTCCAACAATAAGTCAAAGAAAATAGGAGGAATCAAAATACGAGACTGAGGGAAGCTTGTTAAATCCAATTACCATTGGACTTCACAGCAAGAAGCTCATTGGGATCTGACAAGGGCAGTTTCAGAGGTGCAATGAATATTTGAGTAGAACGGGTTTGAGGGAGACAGAAAGAAAAGGAGTTGTACAAAATGCTCATAGATGACTTTGAAAAGTGTGGATGTAAATGAGGAGCTGAGAAATGGGTAGCTAGTTGTAGCATTGCTGTGGGAATTCATGATAAAAGGGGGGTTTTTTTTTTCAGGACGTAGAAATAATGGCACATTTGCATTTTGATGGGCATGGTCCAGTGGAGAGATCAAAACTGATGAAAGTGAAAACGTGGAGAGTTGCTGATGGGATGAGAGGAGATGTGATCTAGTGTACAAGGGGGTGAGGGTGGAAGATAAAAGTAACCCTTTTGGTGGGGGAAAAATACTTAAAACTGCATTTCACTTAGAAAATGAGATATACAAAAAGAACAAGGCATGAGCTTTAAAAGCACAGTACTTTTATTATTGAAAGAAAACTGCCATAGTAATCATCACAATTTCAACTAAGTGGTGATCTAAAAGAAATATAATTGTAATAATGTATAAAATCCTACTGACCTTATTCCTACTACTTCTTTTCTCTTTGACCCATCTTTCTTTTTCTCATCCTCTCCATCTGGTACTTTTCATGTTTTTTTCTTCCCTAACTCATGTTCATGAAACATCCTTCTACTCCCCTATTTCCATACATAAACTCAACGTCCACCTTTTGACAATTATGGACATACACCCACACATCCACACACAACACATATTTCATTTATGTGTAGGATTCTCAAAACGACAATGAACTCAAAATTAAAAAAAAAAAAAACATTTTGCCTCAGCACTTCTCAACAGAGTACAGATAATCACTGAATCACATTTCTTCTAGTTTAAGTGCCCATGTGATGGATTTTTTCAAAGGAAATTCTTTCTTTGCTTACTACCTAACCTGGGATTATTTTTTATGTATGTTTTTATACTTTTTTTAGAAATTAGTATTTAAAAAAGTACAACAAGCGCATACCAAAAAATCATGTCACTTTTGTTTTGATTACATGTGAGCAGTTTAATTTAATATAAATACATTTATTTCTTAGAATTCGTTTTTAAAATGCAGTCTTAGGAGAATTTTTCACAAATTCCTCTCTCGTCTCCTATGGGGTTTAAACTTTTTTCCATTTGATTATGGTACTAAATAGTTGGGTATAGGGAATTTTGCTAAGATTCTCTGTTCCTACCTTGTAAAAGTTTTGACATGCTGATGCACATGATTATCTTGTCTTTGGAGAAGTTCAAGAGAGCTGTTTTTTATTTGTTATAGTCAGAAGCCACGCATGTGAAGTGGATCCGTATGGAATGCCAGGGGGATGTTCACACATCTGTCTGCTCAGCAACAGTTACAAAACACGGACCTGTCGCTGCAGGACTGGCTTCAACTTGGGAAGTGATGGCAGGTCATGCAAAAGTACGTTGTTAATATCAAACATTTTGCCAGAAGCTACCACTCCAGAACAGGATTTTCAGTATTAATTAGCAGCATCAACATCAGTAATAACGTGAAAGTTAGGTGAAATTTGCCTGCAATGATATACTGGCCATTCTTCTCAAAATTGGTACTTAGTTTTCTTTGGTGATAATGTGAATGGGAAATGAATCAGCAGAATCACTAAATGTATTGATATTAGGGAACATACTTACTTTAGGGAAGATTTTTAGGAAGATTATTTTTTTTAATTCCCTGAAGAATGTTTTTGGGCTAATGAGCTAGAATCATTGGTTGACCAGATTTTCTCTTATCTGAACTAAGGTGCTGTCCTAGTAATAGGTGTATTGTTTGCTCCAGCAGAAATCTACTATAGTAATGCTTTACTTACCCAACATCATAGGGGAGCGAAGTTCATTTCATAATTTAATAGTCCAGGTAACTGAAGCTATACTAATTAATATCAATCTCTCTAACAATTTTATCAAAAAGTTTTCTAATTTGTTAGATATAACTTTGTTTTATTTTTGCAATATGTCAGAATATTTTAATTTTTGCTTATTAAAGTAAGCTGAGATTTTTTTAAATGACTTTTGTAACTTACTATTTTGCACAAAAATAAGTT
>NW_007786377.1:0-207 GCF_000696425.1 Galeopterus variegatus
TGATGCAATTAAATAAAAATAGACGATGTCATGAGTGACTGTTGATTAAAAGCAACTTTTTTTAAAAATCTAAAAAAACTTTTATAGTTTCTATAAAAGTTATATAAAACTTATATATTTATTCAAATTAGTTTTTACCTTATACCCTATTTCTGTCCATCCAGGATACCACAAGACACTGCCATGTCTCCTTAGGCCTCTCTTGAC
>NW_007786377.1:2149-2644 GCF_000696425.1 Galeopterus variegatus
AAAAAAGATTAATTGCTCTGATTAAATTAACCTACATGGCTGAGAGGTAAGATTCTCAGACATGAGAGGGTAAATAGTATAAGCTCATAAATTTAAAATTTTGAGAAAGAAATGCTGCTTTCTGAAACAGATATACCAGCTTATAGCCGAGTTCAAGCCCTCTCCAAATCCTAGATATCTGTCAGGAACAATGTAGTTTTCACCATGGCAGCTGTGGAAGCCAGTCCTGGCCTCCTTTCCCAGGTTGAATTGAGGGCTGGTTTTCATGAGGCATCAAATTTAGTTTCACTGTAGAATACAACTGGCACATTAAAAGGGCTTGGTTTTCCTGTATGGTAACTACTGTTAGGAAAAGGCACTTAAGATACAGACTTTCATGTTTCCAGTATTTGAGACAGCAGAAGAGGTGCAGCCTGAGGTTAATTCTCAGCTGATGATGCAATTAAATAAAAATAGACGATGTCATGAGTGACTGTTGATTAAAAGCAACTTTTT
>NW_007786378.1:0-2644 GCF_000696425.1 Galeopterus variegatus
AAAAGCAGTAATATTCAGGAGAACTATAACCCCTATTCTTGCATCCTACTTTGCAGTTTTTGCAAAATATTCTTACTTATACCATCTGATTAAATGCCACCAGCAATCCTGTAAGGTGTAATGATCACTGAATTGTGAAGCAATGAATTGATAACATGACTAAAAAAAGGCAATAATGGAATTTAACTTCAGTCTTCTGGGGCTTTGTCATGAGTCAGCAGCTGCCAGGTGGCAAAATACAAATCAGACATTGGGGTCCTCTCTCACAGAGCTATGAGAGCTGCACACCAGTACTTCTCATAAATTTACATCAATGAATCCTAATGGCAGAAGTCAGTGAGGGCAGAACCCTAGAGATCTGGGGACCTAACAAAAAGAGGACAACCCGAGCATCATTTCAGAGAGAAGTCTATTATGATCTTACAAATCTAGGTGAATGTCACCCCAAGTACATTAATAGACTCTTCCTCTCTCAAAAGAATCAAGAAAATCTGATGCTCCCTATGAATCCTGTGGCACCACAGATTGAAATGATCTGGGCAAGATTCAAGCTCTGAAGTTGAGTTGTCCAGGATTTGTTCCACAGAAGACAAGCACATCTCCCTCCAGAGAGCACTGACTGAAAGGTGCTCTGGTCCCAGAATCCTAGGGAATTCTAATGTGAGATACAGACTCAGAAATAAATTGTAAAGTGTCTCTAGAGAGTAGAAACCTGGGGGAAAACCAAACCAAACCCATTCTCCCAATTGTCACCCAGAGATATTGTCTACATGTTGAGGCCACTGGTGAAGTGTACTCTTTTCAGGTTGTCAATGTCTAAGTGAAGAGAGTGAGGGAACCAGAAACCTCTCTCAGTCCCGGGTCCCCTCGTCCTGAGTGTCCTTCCAAATGGAAATTTGTGCCATGACCAGAGAAGTTGGAAAGAGGGTGAAAACACTTAGGGGTCTGGGTCATCAGGTCAAAGGCCAGGCGACAGGCAGTAATGACAGGGGGAGCCTGGTGAGGGCAGGGGCTGGGGTGTGAGGGGGCAGGGATGGCTGAGAAGACTTTGGTGAGGGGAGTCGAGAGGCACAGAAGGGCAAGCCCCATGTGCCTCATAAGTGGCACAGAGTCCTGCCCTGTCCCACTGTCAGAGGGGCCTCAGGCTGGGTCTGGGACCTGCGACCTAAGATGCTATACCTTTTTCTTAGCCACATCCAGTTTCCTCTGTCAGGTTTCCTTCGACATATCAGGGCAGAGAAAAGAGAAGGGGGGCCTGCATCACCATCTTCCAAGCACTGTAGAATCGCTTCCTTCAGCTAACAGCTCAGATGTGCAACTGAACCAGAGCCTCTGGGAGTGGGTGGTGCTAGGCAACATGGAACTGGGCATGGCCTCAATGCTTACAGCCCATTGGTGGATGAGAAAGATGAAACTAATGGGGGCGTGGCCAGAACACAGGGAAGAATGGAATCACAATGAAAGCTGTGATTCCTGGTCCTGCCCACCCCTTGGGGAAATGGGCCAGGCTCTCGATGCCCATGCAGCCTCTGTGTGTCTTTTTATCATGGTTGTCACAGAATTTGAGGCACTCAGCAGAGCAGAGAGGCTGCTCTCCAGCCCTTGTCCTGGAAACCCCTGTGCCAGTTTAACCCCTGACTTGGGGGCACTGGGCTGCAGGGCTCAGGAGGTGGGTGAGGATCAGATAGCAGGCGAGGGTATATCACAAGAGATGGCCCATGTGTTAGAGACTGTACTGTCCCTCTCTGTCCATCCTCCCAGTCACCCATCACCTTGTCCCTTTCCTGCAGCTGGACCTGGACATGGTGGTGATCCATCTCAGACCAAGAGGGAAAGGGCAGGACACTGCAGATGGTTAGACTACAAGGTGGAGTTTACTCCTGATGCTGCTGTAGCAGCCTGGGTGCTCCATCCAGTCTGCACCAGGTGAGGCAAGGAAGCCTCTTGTTGATGCCCCACTGTTATATAGGGTGTTGGTTAAAGCATCAAGCTTAAATCCTGAGAAGCACAACCTTTCCCCTCCACTCTTGTGAAATTTGGACTGAAGATTGCCTCTAAGGGCCTCATGGCCAGGCCTGACCTGGCACTAAGGACCTCCATGGCCTGACCTGGCACTAAGGGGCTCCCTGCCCAGGCCTGCCACTCAGGCCCTGATGGTCTGAACTGCTCCTAAAGGCCCCCTTGTCCTGGCCTTCCCCTAGGGCCCAGCAGAAATTTATTTAGCCCTCTTCTGTGTCTGCACTTTCTGTATAGAGAGGGATAGACTGTGGTCTCCCCTCTCAAGGGATGCTCTTTTACCTGGAGTTATAATTAGCACATGCATTAAGCTAGAAGTTAGCACCAAGTGTTAAGGTACAAGAGACATGGCACAGAAAATACCACTGTCTTAGTTTCCTCCTGCTGCTGTAACAATTTACCACAAACTCAGTAGCTTCAAACAACACAAATTTACTATGTTACAGTTCTAGGAATCAGAAGTCCCAAATTTGTCTTATACAGTAAAATCAGTTTCAGAAGAGCTGTGTTATTTATGGAGGCTCCCAGGGAAAATCTGTTCCCTTGTGTTTTCCAGGCTCTAGAGTCTGCCTGCATTGCGTGGCTCATGGTCCCTTCTCTATCCTCAAAGCACATCACTCCAACCTCT
>NW_007786379.1:0-2644 GCF_000696425.1 Galeopterus variegatus
GGTCACTTTCTTTGCCCAAGTATGAAGCATGAGGAGAAAAAAAGGGAAAAAGAGAAACTCAACCTGCTCACCATCACATGACCTGAATCAACTGAATCAACCCTGAATCAGTGCTGGTGATCAGGGCCCAGCCAGATAAACTTGACTTCCTTGTTAACAGGCTCCCTCCTTCGACTGTTTCTATGAGTTCAACTTTTTTACATCTCACATTTAAGCAAGATCATGCAGTATTTGTCTTTCTGTGCCTGGCTTATTTTACTTAACAAATGTCCTCCAGGTTCATCCATGTAATTGCAAATGACAGGATTTTCTTAGTTTTTAACAGGATGAATATATTTCATTGTGTATGTATACCACATTTTCTTTAGCCATCTACTTGTTGATGGACATTTAGGTTGATTCCATATCTCTTAGCTATTGTGAATAATGCTGCAATGAACATGGAAGTGCACGTATATCTTCAAGACAGTGGGTTTTTTTGTTTTGTTTTTTTTTTTCCTTTTTGTCTTTTTTTCGTGTCCGGCAACGGATCGCAACCCTCAGTGTCGCGCCTGCACCTCACTCAGCCAGTGAGCGGGAACCGGTCTGTATGTGGGATCCGAACCCAAGCTCAAGTCTTTGTAGCTCTTACCTTAAGAACAGTTTTCATCTACCCAGGAAGGTCACTTTCTTTGCCCAAGTATGAAGCATGAGGAGAAAAAAAGGGAAAAAGAGAAACTCACCTGCTCACCATCACATGACCTGAATCAACTGAATCAGTGCTGGTGATCAGGGCCCAGCCAGATAAACTTGACTTCCTTGTTAACAGGCTCCCTCCTTCGACCATCTGTTATTCAAACAAAAGCACTCTTAAAGTCCTAGTACCGTGCCAAGTACATAGCAAAGCACTTTGTAAAAATGTTAGCTGTCACTATTGCTATCAATATCAACATGCCTTCCTAACTAGCATGAAAAGGGATTCTGAAGTTTCAGAACCCATATTATGACTCATTACAATCCATCCCACATCAGCTGGCTAGCACCAGGATGTAGATGCTGATTCAATGACAGATGTATCAACCTCCCTTGAAATAATCCTTTCTCCATTGAACTCCACTCCCATTACATCCTTTCCTATGTGCAACTGTAGTCTTCACTGTCTCCAACATGCACCTAGGTGTTGGGAGGATTTTATTCCCAAAGACTTTATCTGAAGTAAATGCCCTTTTCTTTTTATCAGTCATCTGCCTAACTTCCAGGAATATGTCTCTTGTGTTTGTTCAAAGTTTCTGAGCAGCAATTTATCACATAACAACAAGGATTAAGCACTCATAATGTGTCATATACACACACAAGTTATGTTTTACATATATTTATCTCATTTAAAACTCAATCTTTCCCTGCTTTACAAGATAAGAAACTAAGGCTCAGAGAAATTGAGTAATTTATCCAATGTGGCAATATGGCAACTTGGCCAGTGTGGCTGAGTCAGGACTTGAATCTAGATTTATCTTATTCCAAGGCCTGTGCTCTTGAACATCACACCATAGAAACCAAACTAAATGGCAGAGGGTTGAAGGGAGAGTATTTCCTACAAATATTCAGGGCATCTTGGACTAGGGAGCCTAGGTCTACCCAGCATTCCACACAGATCAAATACTATCACTGCCATGATGTTTCACCAGCTCCTCCACCCAATGAATCACTTGTTCTCATGTAATTTTTTGTATCTCTCTGCAATAGCTTATATCACTTGCTTCCTCGGGTTATTATAATTATCTGTGTATGCCTTTCTGAGGGTAGGGATCTTGTCGTACTCATCTATTTATTTCTTACTCTGTGTAGCACAGGGTCTTGATTTGGAGACTTCTAAAGATCTACAAAGAGACCACAAAGTGCAAACAAAAATAATTTACATTCATAAAGTAAATGAAGTATGCAGGAGATGCTCTTGCTTCATTAACTTATTACTAAATAATGTGCTATTGCAAAAAAACCTGAAACGACTAAATATTCAGAAAGTCGGAAAATGTTAAAATCACATGCCTTATTTTTAGTTTTAAGGTCTGAATATTCTCTCCTTCTAGTAAATTACTTAAAAACAGCTCAAGAGATTATTTCACCTTCTGTTCCCAAGTCATGGCAACTGGAAAGAGAAGTCAAAAATGAGAGAGCAGAGACCCCTGGCATATAGTCAGCACTCAGCCCATAAACAATTGCCTTTAGGTCCCAGGCTTATAACCACTGTCACCTCGTTGTCTCTCATCCTAGGGACTGAAGCTGAGAATGTAAAAAGAAATCTGAGAACTACATTTCCCATCACACCCCTCTTCGACACGCAAACGCGGCCGCGACGTCGCTCCCATGGCAACCACGAGTCTGCACTCCCGGGCTCATCTCAAAGTTCGTCTCGCGTCAGGTTCTAGGCTGGGCCCCACGCCGAGCGCAGCACGTTTGGGTCGGCCCAGCCAGGATGCCCAGGTAACCTCAACTCTGCTCTGCCTCACCTCGGCCTACGCTCTCCCTCGGCACCTCCTCTCCCCTCCTTTTCCCACCCCAGCCTAGAAGGGGCAGAGGAGGGAGGGGCCGCTGAGGGTATATAGAAGAAGATCCTGGGTCTGTCGTGCTTGCAACCACAGTCTGGATGGTCAGGGACCGAGGAACT
>NW_007786380.1:0-2644 GCF_000696425.1 Galeopterus variegatus
TTAGATACAACTTTGCATAAGTGGAGATACATATAGCAAAATAGTAGTGGTGTTAAAATATAAAGCGTTGACTCACAAAAATACTGAAATCATGGGAATTTCAACATATTGCACATTTAAGTACACAGCAAAATGAACATAGAACTGAATTCACTGGAATGAAATTAACCAAATAATTGCTTAAACTTATATTCAATCAGTATGTTTTCACTCATCTGAGAGGAATTCAGCTCATACATTTCCTACAACAGTATTTCTCACTACTGTCTGCACATTAGAATCACCTGGGAAGTACTGAAAAACTACCAATGTCCAGATACCACCTGGAACATTAGGGTAATTTGTTTCCAAGTGGTGCACACATACCAGTATTTTTAACACCCTTCTCCCCATTGAACTATGCAGGATGTTGAATCATAGTACATTGGGACAGCTGCACACCCACTGAGTGAACCGAGACCTGTGAAACACTGGGGTCTCAGTCTAAGGCCCTGAAGGGAAGGAAAGTGCCCACAGCCCCACAGCTACCAAGGTGAGCTGAGACACATGTGGCACTGGGGGATCATTCTTTGGCCACAGAAAGCTGAAACAGGAGGCAAGATGGTGTAATATAGCCACCACCACTACCTACTGTTACCATAAGGACAGTTCACCTCCACAGTAGCAACCAGGGCCACTCTACAGGCAACCTGCTGCTCACTCAACTACAATGATATAAGAAGAGTCACCAGTAGAGCCTGCAAATAGAGGAAATATTTATCCTCATAGCCAAACCCAGAGTAATAGAAGAAACAAGTCCTCTACGAGATGACCAAACATGAATAAGAAAATACTAGAACTACAAACAAGAAGATATTACACCTCCAAAAGAATACAGTAGTGCTCAAATTCCATACTCCATAGAACAGGGAATCCTTGAAATGTCTGAAAAAAAATTTTGAGCAATGATATTAAGAAAACTCAAAGAGATCAAAGATGACTCAATTGGAAAATACAATGAAACAAGAAAAAATATCCAGAATATGAAGGAGGAAATATACAAAGAGATTAATATCTTTAAAAAGAGTGTAGTAGAACTCCTAGAATGAAAGATTCACTCAGTAAAATAAAAAACACAACAGAGAGCTTGAGCAGCAAGCTAGAGCAAGCAGAAGAAAGAATTTCAGATCTTGAAGATGGTCTTTTTGAAATAGACCAGGCAGACAAAAAAAAAAAAAAAAAGAAAGAAAGAGAGAAAGAAAAAAGAATTAAAAAGAATGAGGAAAATCTAAGAGAGATAGCAGACAACCTCAAGCACTCTAACAACTGAATTGTGGGTATTGCAAATGAGGAGGAGAAAGGAAAAGGTACTGAAAACCTATTCAAGGAAATAATAACAGAAAACTTCTAAGGTGTAGGAAGAGATGCAAACTTTCATATCTAGGAAGCTCAAAGGTTCCCAAACAGTTTCAATCCAAAAAGATCCTCTTTGAGACAGATTATAGTCAAATTTGCAAAGCTCAAAGATAAAGAGAGAATTCTAAAAGCAGCAAGAGAAAAGCATCAAGTCACCTGTAAGGTAACTCCCATCAGACTAAACGCAGTCTTCTCAACTGAGACCCTACAGGCCAGAAGAAAGTGGAAAGATATATTCAAAACACTAAAATAAAAAAGTTGCCAGCCAGGAAATCTTTACCCAACAAGGCTCTCCTTCAGAAATGAGGGAGAAATCGTGTATTTCTGAAATAAACAAAAATTGTGGGAGTTCACCACCACACGACCATCCCTGCAAGAAATCTCAAGGGAGTCCTTCAACTGGAATATAAATAATGATGATCAATATCATGCATACACAAGAAAGAGCAAAATGTGCTGTTAAAAGAAAAATGCCAGCAAGAAAGATAAAGAAGCTGAATTACGTCACCTCAAAGTTCCAACTAACACTGAAGAAGAGAAATGAAATGGGGAAGAAATGATCAAAAGTTATTTAAAACATCTAAACAAAAAGTAATTAAATCACAGGACCTAAACAATACCTGTCAATAACTACCTAAATGTGAATGGATTAAACTCCACATTCAAAAGATACATACTGACTGATTGGATTAAAAAGTAGACCCAAGTATGTGCTGTTTTCAAGAGATCCACCTCACCTGTAGAGGCACAAACAGACTAAAAGTAAAGTATTGGAAAAAGATATACTATGCAAATGGAAACCAAAAATGAGCAAGAGTAGCTATTCTTATAAAATAAAATAGATTTTAAACCAAAAACATAAAAAGAGACAAAGAAGGCCATTATATAATGATAAAAGGATTTATCCAGCTAGAAGAAATAACAATAAAATCAGTAGTATTTATCCAGCTAGAAGAAATAACAATAAAAACAGGTGAGGTGGATCTCTTGAAAACAGCACATACTTGGGTCTATCTTTTTAATCCAATCAGTCAGTATGTATCTTTTGAATGTGGAGTTTAATCCATTCACATTTAGGTAGTTATTGACAGGTATTGTTTAGGTCCTGTGATTTAATTACTTTTTGTTTAGATGTTATAAATAACTTTTGATCATTTCTTCCCCATTTCATTTCTCTTCTTCAGTGTTAGACACAAAAATCAGTAGCATTTCTTTTCACCAATAGTGAACAAGCAGAAAGAGAAATCAA
>NW_007786381.1:0-229 GCF_000696425.1 Galeopterus variegatus
AATCACATCTGCAATGTCCCTTTCTGCCATGTACCATGACATGCTCATTGATGCCAGGGTACGGTGTGGTTAACTGGGGGAAAGGCAGGGATGGGGGGAAATGACATTCTGTCCATCACAGAAGATACTTAATAAATGATCCCCACAGACATACAGTGCTACAGACAGTATATGACATTATATGAGATGTTATTACAATATCTCATAGAGACAAAGGTATAGACTCTCC
>NW_007786381.1:2346-2644 GCF_000696425.1 Galeopterus variegatus
CTGAATGTGTGCACAGCCAGGCCAGAGGAGCAGAAGAGGGATAGAGGTGACCCAGCTAAAATTCGATCTCCTCCAGGAAGCCTTCTCAGATTTGCTAGTCTCCCGCAGCCATCTACAATCACAACTGTGTTCCTCACCCTGTGCTGCCCTGTTGTCCACACATTTGCTGCACCAGATTTCTACTGAGGACCTAGGATGACATATGAGGTTCAACCACACGAAAGTACCATTTCTACCAGCCAAAGAACTCCAGTTGTAACAGATTTCATCTGTATCTTTCAATCTAATACTGTGTCCA
>NW_007786382.1:0-2643 GCF_000696425.1 Galeopterus variegatus
CTCAGGATCGCGCTGTTTCCTGACGCGGGCGCTCCGAACCCGTCGCCATTTTAGTTCTTCCCCCTTTTATACTTTTTCTCATGTAATTATGAAGAGAAGTCCCACGATAGGCCATCTCCAAACTGGATGCTGGTAGCATGGCTCAGTCCAAGCCTGAAGGCTTCAAAACCAGGAAAGCTGATGGTGTTCTTGGTGTAAATCCTGGAACCCAAAGCTGAAGAGTCTTGAGCTCTGATGTCCATAGACAGGAGAAAAGAATGCATCCCCTTCTCTTTTCTTTTTTAATTCTAGTTGGGTTTTCCCATCTACTTGGGTTTCTTGAATCTGTGGATTGATGTCTTATACCCATTTTGGAAAATCATCAGCCATGACACCTTCAGGGATGGCTTCTGCCCTCTTCTCTCTCCCCTCTCTGTCCCCTCTGAGTCCAGTTACCCACACGCAGTTGTAATGAGCCTTGTCCATCTCTGCTTCTTCTGACTTCCTCAGGGAAGGCCCTTCAGGGATTTGGATGGAAATTCTAGTGGGCCATTGGTCAACCACGAAAGACTGTGGCAAATGCATTTGTGACCTTTGGAGGGTTCAGCCTGCTGCTTTAGTGCACACATCCTGCAGCTATCAAATGTGCCAAAACTCTTGAGGGACCAGTCAGCAGCCCTGTCCCTCTGGGGAATCATAATCTCCTGAGCACTTTGAGACTCAGGAAGATTTGACTCTGACTTTTAGGAAACCTTGGCCTGGATCCTCAATCCTCTACAGTCATCTCCAGAATATACAGAGTTTTGTAGAAAATACCAGCCATGTCGTGAGACAGGAGGTGCTCAGTTTCCCCGGGTTCAAGTTTCCAGACATGCATCTGGGTTTCCAGCCACTCCCTGAGGTCTCAGGCCCCTCTTCTAGGCCGTCACCTGGTGGAAAGTTACTGTTGCCAATTAGACGTATTTTTAGCACCAATACAGGGAAAATGAAACCACAGAGGGCTGCTATGCACATCCAGTGGCTGGACATGCTCGGTAGAGAGGGGTCATGTCACCCTGGTAGCTGAATGACCTTCCACTACAGGAGCGAGAGAGCACAGAATATTCTCAAATATGTCTGGATGGGGGTCTTTGGAGGTGGTTTCTGGGATGAGAAAGTCTGGGGCAGAGCTGTGAGGAGTCTGGAAAAGGACTGTGAAGTGACACACTCTCCCCTGCTGTCCATTCCTCACCCACCTCCTGAGCCCTGGGGTCGATGCCCAGGGTCAGGGGTTGAACTGGCACAGGAGGGTCCAGGACAGGGGCTGGAGAGCAGCCTCTCTGCTCTGCCGGGTGCCTTGAGTTCTGTGACAACCACCATGAAGGGTCACACAGGAGCTGCACAGGCACCAAGCAAGAGCCCCGCCCATTTCCCCAAAGGGGGCCCCTCCCTGGGGTGGGCGGGGCCAGCCATCACAGCTTTCATTGTGACTCTGCCCTGCCCTGTGTCCTGGCCACGCACCCATTAGTTTCATCTTTCTCATCCACCAATGGGCTGTGAGCATTGAGGCCACGCCCACTGCAGTGTTGCCTAGCTCCGCCTGCTCCCACCAGCTCTGGCTCAGTTGCACGTCTGCGCTGTCAGCTGAAGGAAGCGAATCCCCAGTTGTTGGACGATGGTGACGTGGCTCCCCTTTCCTTTCCCTGCCCCGAGATGTCAGAGGAAACACGACAGAGGAAATTGTGGCTAAGAATAAGGTATAGCATGTTGGGTCGCAGGCCCCAGACCCAGCCTGAGGCCCCTCTGATGGTGGGACAGGGGCTTGACTTGGTGTCACTTCTGAGGCACTTGGGTTTTGTCCCTCTGAGCCTATTGGCTCCCCTCACCAAAGTCTTCTTAGCCATCCCTGTCCCCTCAGCAGCCCAGCCCCTGCCCTCGCCAGGTGCCCTGTCATTACTGCCTGGAGCCCGGCCTTTGACCTGATGACCCAGTCCCCTTAGTGTTTTCACCCTCTTTCTGACTTCTCTGGTCATGGCACAAATTTCCATTTGGAAGGTGACTTGGGACTAGGGGATCCAGGAATGGCAGGTTTCTGGCTCCCTTAGTCCCTTGACTTAGACATTGACAAACTGAAAAGCCTACACTTCACTAGTGGGCTCGAAATGTTGACAATGTCTCTGGGTGACCATTGGGAGAATGGGTTTGGTTTGGTTTTCTCCCAGGTTTCTACTCTCTAGAGACACTTTACAATCTATTTCTGAGTCTGTAGCTCACATTAGAATTCTCCAGGATTCTGGGACCAGAGCGCCTTTCAGTCAGGGCCCTCTGGAGGGAGATGTGCTTGTCTTCTGTGGAACAAGTCCTGGGCAGCTGAGCTTCACAGCTTGAATCTTGCCCAGATCATTTCAATCTGTGATGCCACAGGACTCATAGGGGGCATCTTTCTAAAGAATCAGACTTGCTCGATTCCTTTGAGAGAGAAAAAACCTATTGTACTTAGGGGTGACATTCACCTACATTTGTAAGATCATGATAGACTTCTCTCTGAAATGATGCTTGGCTTGTCCTCTTTTGTTAGGTCCCCAGATCCCTAGGTGTGTGCCCTCGTGACTTCTGCCATTAGGATACATTGATGTAAACATCTGAGAAGTGCTGGCGTGCAGCTCTCACAGCTCTGTAAGGGAG
>NW_007786383.1:0-2643 GCF_000696425.1 Galeopterus variegatus
TTTTGTCCTGTTTCCTCTGCCTAGACCACCTCCTCTCCCCTTCTTCTGGATCACTCCATTCGCTCTCTCTAGTGTAGATAATGTTCTCCAGGAGGCTTCCCCTTTTCCTCACACTCTGCCCCAGGGGGGACAAGGTGCCCTTTCCCCACTCTCATAATACCCAGTGCCTACCTCAATCATCCCTACCAACTCTCTCTAGTGTAGATAATGTTCTCCAGGAGGCTTCCCCTTTTCCTCACACTCTGCCCCAGGTGGGACAAGGTGCCCTTTCCCCACTCTCATAATACCCAGTGCCTACCTCAATCATCCCTACCACATTGGGAGACCCAAGGCCAAGGACTGGGCCTCATCGATCTCTGTCTCCAGCATTTCTCAGGGTCTGGCACAGAATTAGATGAGGTAATGTGTAGGGTGTAAGCAGGTGCCTTCAGCCCTGGCCCTGAAGGCAGGAGACTTTTAATGATATTAAACACTGTCATCTTTGCCTTGGAGAGGTCAGTATGTAACCAGCTCTGGAAAGATGGGGCTCTGAGCATGTTTTCCAACAGGCAGAAGTCTTCCCTTCTCTCTGGTGTGCTGAGAAGCTCTGACCATACTCCAGCTGGTGCCAGGCCACTCTCCCTGGGTCAGGCTCACTGCATGTGGTCCCTTAATGGGCCAGTCTCAACCTTTGTGTTTCTGCCAAAACCATGTGACATGCTGCTCACATGTAGTACACTCCCAGAGGTGGGGCCAGGGTTTGGAGAAATACTTTTCAGAAAGGGAAGAATCAGCCATCTGACACAGCCATGACCTAGGACTATGCACATCAGCTTTGCCTCTTTCTCCTTTGCCATTATTCAGGAAAACACATTAACAAATAAAGGGAATTGTTCTTGTCAGATCCATATTATAGTAGTAACACTGAATTCACTCTGAGCAATAAAAATAAAATTAACAAAGTTTACTACTTTCACTCTCATGAGCAATACTGTGTTTGCAACAGACCTCTCTGTGCATCAGAAAACAAAAGTGTTACAGTTTGCTGCTGAGAACCTCTGAAAGGTGATACTGGCTCATGCACTTTCGACTGGGCTGTCAGGTGCTAGCACAGGTGTTGGCAGGACGACCCCCACCCTCCAAAGGATGTGAGGCAATGAATGCTACAGCATGAAGGCCCTTTGCATACATGTAGGAGCTGTCATATTGCCACACTTTACATGTGTAAGGGGTATTGAAGCACAGGTGAGCATGATGCACAGGACACTGGAATAATTCCAATCAACATGATAGGCTGTTAATAACACCAAACACCCAGGTTTCTGGAATCATACCTAACATTAAGGAAAAGCAAAAGCACAAATTAACTATGAGAGAAGGTTTTGATTTCTGACTTTAAAAATGAATGTATTCCTTTTGAGAAGAGTGATTGCACAAGGGGTTCATATCATGCTCTTGGTTTATGATGGAAGAGAAACCACCTTTATTCCCTGAGTGGCTGTTTCCAGATGTGGTTTTGTGGAAGGTCCTCATGACTGTAGAAAATCAGTGTCTCAGTTGGAGGAGATGTAGGTGTCATCCAGTCCTGCCCATCTCCTCCACCTGTAAGGCCTCCTCCAGATCTCTCAGGGGGTCAGGCTCAGAGCTGGGAGAAGAAAAAAAAATTCCTGTGCCAAGCAGGGTGATGCTTTTAACCCGAGTTACAGACAAGGACTAGACTAGGTGAGGAGTGGGAGGTACTTGCTTGGGTGCAAAATCTAAGCAGGCACTAAAAATTCAGTAATCAAGATAAGAGATATTTAATTTGATATTAAAAAATCAGAACTAATACAAAAAGTACAGGATCGGTGGCACTGCTTTTTCCCCTTTTGCCTCAATCTTCAGTCTTGACATTGCATTGTTACTGATCCTGTTGTGCAAAATGTTGATATTTTGTTCATCACGGAATTCTCGTGTTAATTTTGATTTTAAAAAATATGGCATGGAAATACTATTCATCAGTTTCGGGGGGTGCCTTTGTATTTTCTGCCCCAGGCTAGTGCCTCACTCTACTCACCTGAGCCTCAGCTGTTACGGACACTCCACTGCACAGAAAGCAGCACACAGGCCAGTCAGGAGAAGGCGAGCTTTGGCAAGTCTGCAGGGGGCTCACACTCATATCGTCATTCTCTCTCTCAGTGTATCTCCCCCCGTCTTTCTCCTGTTCTTTCTGTACACAGTCAGTTTGAATTTGAGAAGCCAAAATGAAAAAAAAAAAGAAGTGCTTGCCTTATTTTCACTTGCAGGTGCTGTCTGATATCAGATGTTCACTTACAGCTTCCTAAAATACCCCTAATTGGTAACTCGCAGTTCACAGGATATTCTTGGTTTAAAACAAACCTGAGACCAAGACTGAACATGTATATTCAGGACATCTCCAGGGGCATAAAACACTAGAATCATGTAGTTCTCTATAAAGCACCTTCAGGCATAAAAACATATTAGGATAAAAATCATATCAGATGATTTAATAGCCTTCTCCAATTACCAAGCAGTCCTTGCCTGTTGATGTGCTGGCATAGAGTGTAGTCTGTGGAATATTACTGACCTCACAGGAGGGTCAGTGAACGGCAGTAGTACCCAGTTTGAGTGGAACTGCACCTACGCGTAGCCAGGCACGGCGAG
>NW_007786384.1:0-313 GCF_000696425.1 Galeopterus variegatus
TCCCAGTCCATATATCTGCTATGTTAATGTCAGTAGAATACATTTAACTTTGAGCTAGAGATACATGAGAGTAACGGATTCATTAGGAAGGCCGAGAAAAGAGAAGGTTCTATTTGAAATGGTTATGCAGGAAACAACAATTTTAAAAACAGATTAAACTTTGGAAACAGTATATGCTTTGATAGAAGGAAAAAGCACTGATTATTACTTCATTCTATTCATGGTTAACATTCATTTAAATTTTACAATAGCCTACAAAAAAATAAAATACCTAGGAATAAATCTAACCAAAGAGGTGAAAGATCTCTACAAT
>NW_007786384.1:2423-2643 GCF_000696425.1 Galeopterus variegatus
TACCATTTGCAACAACATGAATGAACCTGGAGAAAATTATGCTAAGTGAAACAACCCAGGTTCAGAAAGAAAAATACGACGTTTTCACTCATAGCTGGGAGCTGAATTCATAAACAAACAAATGAACAATAAAGAGAGACAGAGAGAATGAAAGAAAGAAAAAAACAATCAGTAATATGTTGAACTTTTAGAAAACTAGAAGTGGAAAAGGGGAGGGGAG
>NW_007786385.1:0-482 GCF_000696425.1 Galeopterus variegatus
TTTAATTATAATTGCAGTAAGAAGCCATTCTAAGGTTTTAAACAACCAAGTGAGTCCTGTTCTGTGGGTTCATAATGACTTGAAGTTATAAACTCAAGATTTCATGGAGATATCAGAGTTGAAAAATATCATTAAGAGGAAAAAATTATGCTTGTAAGAATATTTTGAAATAAATTAAACTACCAATTTTTCTCTCATCATTAGGCAGAGGGAGGCAAAAGAAACCTGGTTATTTACATTGGAAAAGGTCATGAGAACATTTCACTTTCTTTTTTTCTAGAGTTTCATGATTACTCCTAGCAAATTTTTATGACTTCTAGCGGTATGTTTGATCTTATCCCCAATTTATTTCACTCTGAGTATAACAATGCTAGTCCGGATTTTGCATCGGATGGCAGAAACCATTCTAGTTATTTTAAACAAAACATGATTTAATATAGGAAATTGGTGCTCATAAAATAGTTGAAAGTCTGGAAGAGCAG
>NW_007786385.1:2380-2643 GCF_000696425.1 Galeopterus variegatus
GGTCTCCCTATATTTGACCTCTGAGCAGCATTTGACACAGGGTTCACTCCCTTTTCCTTGAGTCATTGTCCTCCCAGGACTTGTTACTTTTCTAGGCTCCCTTTCACCTAACTAGCTGTTCTGTCATTCCTCTTTGAGAGTTCCACCTTAACTACCCAGCTTTTATGGCTTTGAATTCCATTTATGTGTTGATAACCTCCGCACTGGTATCTTTTCATGCTCTCTGGGCTTCTGTACCCAGCAGTTTGTGCCACTGCCACGGC
>NW_007786386.1:0-426 GCF_000696425.1 Galeopterus variegatus
TGTGATCTAAACTGACAAATGGCTCTTAGCTGGACTTGGAATGAGGGGTTCCTGTCTCTGAGGTATATCTCCCGTATCGTTCTGTGTCTGTCTCTGCTGCCCTAGCGCTCTGGCTTGTGCTGCCTTTTGCCTGGATTACTGCCGAAGCCCTCGTCCCCTGCCCCATCTTCCCGCTCATCCAGCCAGCAGAGAGATCTGCCTGAAACACCACCTGATCCTATTGCTCTCCCCTTTCCTCTTGGAAGCCTTTGAATGAGTCCCCATGCCTTACAGATAAAAGGTCGTATATTCTGCTTGGTGTTCAAATTTCTCCACTTCCGAGGCCTTCCCCTCCCGTTCTTGCTCTCTTTACCTGTAAACCCCAAGTCAAACCCTACAGGTCTGCTCACTGTTGTTCTTGTACTTTTTCTACTTCTTTTCAGCTGA
>NW_007786386.1:2387-2643 GCF_000696425.1 Galeopterus variegatus
CTGCATTCTGTGTCCAAAAAATTTGCCTTTTCTTGACACTGCCTAGAAATGGAACCATGCATTATGTAATTTTGTGAGTCTGGTTTCTTTCACTTACTGTAATGGTTTTGAGGTTCATTCATGTTGTACCACGTGTTGGTATTTTGTTATTTTTCATGGCTGAATAGTATTCCATTGTGTGGATATATGTTATCTTGCTATCCATTCACCGGTTGATGGTCATATGGATTGTTTCCAGTCTTTAGCTATTATGACT
>NW_007786387.1:0-253 GCF_000696425.1 Galeopterus variegatus
ATGCTGTTGGAAGGGACACAGTCTCCTAGAGGAAGACAGATTGGAGATGGGGTGGGGTGGGGGCAGCAGTAGGAGACCCTCCAGCCTCAACATCAGTTTAGGCCTAATTGCCAGCCCCCTGTCCCCCTGCAGGTGGGGAGGCCCATGTCTTGACAGAGGCTCCCCCTCCTGTCCTCACAGTTAGGTGTGGGGCAGGAAGACCTTGCTTGCTTGACCTGGGTCCTCAACCCCAGCCCTGCTCCTGCCCTCATCT
>NW_007786387.1:971-2642 GCF_000696425.1 Galeopterus variegatus
TAGGAGCCCCTCCAGCCTCAACATCAGTTTAGGCCTAACTGCCAGCCCCCTGCCCCCCTGCAGGTGGGGAGGCCCATGTCTTGACCGAGGCTCTCCCTCCTGTCCTCACAGTTAGGTGTGGGGCAGGAAGACCTTGCTTGCTTGACCTGGGTCCTCAACCCCAGCCCTGCTCCTGCCCTCATCTGAGGGCAGTTTGGCAGGAAACTGCCCACCTGCCCCCATAAATCCCAACTCTGATGTGTAGCAGAGGCTCTTGGAGCCACTTAATTTAGTTCCCAAAGAAGTCTCAAGTCTGCCTCCCCTTTGAGGAGCTGATGATATGTAATTAATGCTGCTTAATTGATATTCTTGAGCCTTAGTCATAGACGTTTTAGGAGCCCTTGGGATCATCTTTTGTGGTATGTCAGAAGCTTTTTCCACGGGATTTTATTGCCAGAGACAAGGAGTGAGCCTTTCAGAGGGTAAATATCCTAATTTCCAGGCTTCCTTCTCATTTGTACTTTTTTGTGTTTTCTCCCCACAGTAGGAGGCTGACCCAGCTCCTGGGGTCAGGGAGGTCCCCTGTCACCTCCATGGTCACTCAGCCTCCTCTCCAGTTTTCACACCACAGCCTACTCAATCCACACTTGCCACCTTCTCTAGAATTCTCTAGGGTTCTCTGCATCAGATTCTGCATGCGAATTTCTGGGCTTCCTTTAGCTTTTGTCAATCAGAATTTCTGTGCTTACTGATGTTTGGTGGCCTGTGCCCCAGACTATAAGCAATGTGAGGACACCTCCTGCCCCCATTCTCAGAGCTTGAAGTGGGGACATAGTCGTTCAGAATGGACTGGAAGGATGGACCGACACTTTTGGGGAGCTGGCAGAGTGAGCAGGCCTGGCTGGGCTCTGGATTACTGGTAGTGAGGGGTTAACCCACCCTCCTCTTCTTCCCCAAGCAGGGTTTGCTGCACAGCATGCCTTCATGTGGTTCCCACTGCTCGGGGCTGATATCTCATCTCTCCAAGTCTCTTGCGGCTTGAAAACTCTATAATTCTATGTAGAATGAAATAGAGCAGCCAAACTGATTTTTTTTTTAAAACATCAGTTGCGTTTCTGCCATCATTAATAGGGATGTAAATTGGGACTGACAGGGACCTGGTGGCTTCTCAGATTTCTAAAATCCAAGTTTTAGAGTGTTTTTCCCTTTGTTATTAGTCCAAGTAAAGAAAGCTATAAAACGTTTTTGGGAAGTCCCCGGATTGTAGATTTTGCAGTTGTTTGTGACATGCATCTGTTAATTACCTCTGAGTCCTACTAATTCATCACTGCTAAGCCCAGCTCACTTGCCCTCTTTCCTGCTCTAGGAGATATTCTGGGGCCCTTGGAGTCCCCCTCCCTGTCCTGTTTCCAGGGGAACTTCATTTTCTTCTCAGTCAGAGATCAATCTCTAGGGAATTCCCATCTACTGGAGCTTCAAGTGCTGTTTTAGAAGCAGCATTGTCATCATCTTCCCTAATGGGTGTTTTCCTCGGAGTCTAAGCTGAGAGTGGTATCGGGAGGGAGACTGCATAAAGGAACGCTGCTCCTTCTGGGCTGGGGTTTATCTAAAATCCTGCAAGAGGGATTTTGGGGGGTGTTTGAGGAGGAGGGCAGTGCATTGAGGAGAGGTAGGTTACTTGGAATATTCTGC
>NW_007786388.1:0-2642 GCF_000696425.1 Galeopterus variegatus
AGGTTACCGATATCTTTCTACTTTATTTCTGTGCATAACCAGTGGAACTATTGTGCTTTCAATAACATTAAATTAGAAACCTCATAAAAGTTTTACTCTTTAAAATGCTGATATTTCTCAGTTAATATTTAAGGATATGTAGGAGTATATGTGTGTTAAGATTTAATATAAATTTAAAAGAATGTTTCAAGTAACTAGCTTGTCCTAAAGTTATAGTACATACAATTTTTTTGAACATCTGAGGTTAGAAATATTGTAGACATCTGAAAAGTAAGTTATTTGGAATTTTCTATTTTTTTGAAAATTACAGATACTTAAAAAATATATAGTATCAATCCTTTAAAGTGGTCTTTTTAAATAAAGAAATGACATATATTACTTATTAATATTGTATTCCTAATTTATAAGGCCATTTTTATAAATTTTAGTTAATATTTATGTCTCCATTATATTTCAACATTGTATAGATTTCTAGAAAACTTTTAATTAAATTTTTTAATTGCACTTAATTGTTTTTTAAGTATAATTATTAATATGATAAACTCACAACTTCAGGTTTAACAATTATCAACTCATGGCCAATCTTAATTCTTCTGTAACCACAGTACTTTCCACTATCCCCTCTTCCTCACATACATGGGTTATTTTGAAGCAATTCTATACATAATATAACTTTATCCATAAATATGTCAATATGAATCTCTAAAATAAAATAACTGATTTACCAACTCACACCATAGTACACCTATCACACATACAATATTGAAAGTTCTTTAATATCATTAAATGTTCAGTCATTGTTTAAAATACCCTGATTGTATGTTAAAAGTTTTAAATTTGATTTGTTTGAATCAGAATCTAAGTAAAGAAAAAAACACTGAATTTAGTCAATATGTTTCTTAAGTCTCTTATTTTGTGTTGTGATCCAGTATTCCCAAGCTTTCCCAGTCACCAGAACTGTCTTGAGAACTCCGAGAAATCAACAGATCTAGGGCTGATTTTGTAAATTTTAAAATAAATTTGTGGATACAGAGTTGAATATCAATACCTTTGTACAATATGTGATGATCAAATCAGGATAATTAGTATAATCATCATTACAAAATGTAGTCATTTGTGTCCATTCCACAAATACGTATAATCAATTGTGTTTCAATGAAAAAAAAAGAATCAACATGATAAAAACGGAAAGGAAAGAAATATAGTTATTGTAATATAAAACTAATTCAGAAATGCATACAAATCAGAAGGATACAAGTTAATTACTTAAAAAAAATTGAACAGTTCTCTGAAACTTCCATTCTCATCAAGCAACACAGGATTACCCCATGTGAGAGGCCCCCTCATATCTCTCTGAAAGACATCTCTTCCCATCCTTCTCCTGACTTCTAACGCCATAGTTGTGTACCCCCATATTTTACTTTTAAATTTATGTTCATGACAGCAGACAACACATAATGTGTGGTTTATTTCACTCAAAACTAGGCTCATGACATTGATTTACATTGTGCACAGTGGTAGTTTTTCCACTCAATTTTTAAAAATAGTATTCCATTAAAATAGTATCACAATTTATCTATTTATTCATTATTCTAATATTAAGAGACCTTTTATTTGTGTCCAGGATTTGGCTACTATAAATATTTCCACTAAGAAAAAACTTGAGTATTTCTTTTGTTGCAAATATTTTCATAATTATGTTGGCTGTATTCCTAAGAGTGAAAGTACTAGAGCTGCTAATTCTCCATGAATTCAAATTAAATCAGGAAACTTTTATGCAGGAAAATAACCCACAGATCCTTTATATTCTTCCATGAAGCTGTCATTGAAAGGTTACCGATATCTTTCTACTTTATTTCTGTGCATAACCAGTGGAACTATTGTGCTTTCAGTAACATTAAATTAGAAACCTCATAAAAGTTTTACTCTTTAAAATGCTGATATTTTTCAGTTAATATTTAAGGATATGTAGGAGTATATGTGTGTTAAGATTTAATATAAATTTAAAAGAATGTTTCAAGTAACTAGCTTGTCCTAAAGTTATAGTACATACAATTTTTTTGAACATCTGAGGTTAGAAATATTGTAGACATCTGAAAAGTAAGTTATTTGGAATTTTCTATTTTTTTGAAAATTACAGATACTTAAAAAATATATAGTATCAATCCTTTAAAGTGGTCTTTTTAAATAAAGAAATGACTTATATTACTTATTAATATTGTATTCCTAATTTATAAGGCCATTTTTATAAATTTTAGTTAATATTTATGTCTCCATTATATTTCAACATTGGGCTATTTGGAAATCACTAGCATCTTGATATTGCTCAGATTCCATTTTTGGCAAGAATATTTTATTGGTAGAGTCATGTATTTCCACAAAGTGGCACAGACATCTACATATCTTCATTTTTGTGATATTGATGGTCTTTGATAATGATTCCTTAGATTCGTTATTCTATTTGATGTTGGCAACATGATGATATTCAGATTCACTTATATTTAATTTTTAGTTAAAATATTTCTTTAGAGAAACTTAAAATGTCGCTCATCAATTACTTGGTTTTCAATAGGTACTGTTCATGCAGAAACTGGAGGTTAAAAAAAGTATCTTGTTTGTTTACTACTTTTCAGAATAATAAT
>NW_007786389.1:0-518 GCF_000696425.1 Galeopterus variegatus
GACTTAGATTAGTTGTAAATGTATATTGGAAACTATAAGGCAACTGCTAAATTTCTTAAAAAAGAAATAGAATTTTTATGGTAAGAGAGAAGAGAAAATAGAATCACAAAATGTTCAATTAAAACCAGAGAAGGTGGAAAAAGAAACAATGAAGGTCAGTGACTAGAAACTGTTATAAATATGGTAGCTATTATTTCAGCTATATCGATAATCACTTAAGGTATGAATAGTCTAAATACTCCAATTAAAAGACAGAGACTATCCGAATAGAAAACATGTTGTCTACAAGAAACCTACTTTAAATATAAAGATACAGAAAAATTAGAAGTAATGTGATGGAGGAAGAGTTACCATGCTTATACTTATCAAAAGAAAACTGGGGTAGCTATACCAATTTCAGACAGAGCAGACTTCAGAGGCAGAAAAATCACCCGGGATAAAGAGTGGCATTACATAATGATAAAGGGGTCAGTTCTCCAAGAAAATATAACAGTCCTTTATAAGTATGCTCCTAACAA
>NW_007786389.1:2336-2642 GCF_000696425.1 Galeopterus variegatus
ACAAGTTGAATCAGCATTAACAACTTTCTGAAACAAAGCACCAGGACTAGATGGTTTCGCTGGTGAATTCTACCAAACATTTAAGGAAGAAATGATACCAGGTCTCTACAGAAAACAGAATCCGAGTGAACACTTCCTAATTCGCTCTGGGAGGTAAGCTTTACCCTCAGGGACGGAAGGCAGACAAATGGGCCAGGATGTTGAACTCGCCTGGGCTGCTGACCAGCTCGACAAAAGCAACTCTACAAGAATGATAAAAGCAAGAAGGCAACAAGGAACTAGGAACAAATCGTCAGCCTCCACAGA
>NW_007786390.1:0-315 GCF_000696425.1 Galeopterus variegatus
CCCAACCTTATGGGCCACTGTCAAAAAAGTGCATAGAGTCCCTGTGCTACCTATCTGTAGTTCTACCATGATATGTGCCTCATTGCCCAAATGATAAAAAATATTTTCTCAGGGTGCCAAAGCAAGGGGGGCAGATCACAGTAACTGCATAACTTCTGTTATTTAGCTCTGCTATTTAGAAAGATATAATCTGTGTGTCCAGATGGTAGCATTATCAAGTCCCTGGGCATTTCCTCACTGGGATCACAGGGTCAGGCACTTGTAGAGAAGTGACAAACCAAAATTCATATAAACCACACAGCCAAGAACAAAGCC
>NW_007786390.1:2141-2642 GCF_000696425.1 Galeopterus variegatus
ATGCATTTCAAATGTCAAATTGCCATATGCAATTAATGAATTACGTAAATTGGGCTTACAGGAACTATAAAGTTCTTCAAACTGTTTTTATTACAAATAAAAGGAAGTATTTTTTTAATCTTTGTAATCATGTCTCAGATTAAAAATTCTTGTTATGTTGGAAAAAAACACTTTCTCCTTGATATTGAATAATTAAGAGTGGTCACAGCTGATCAACAGCCTATCAAGTTTTACCTTTTCCAAGTTCAGTCCCATCTTTTCAGTGATTATTTTTTCAGGCCAAAGGCAGATGCCATCCATCCCTATGGATCTGTATTTACAGAACCCACAAGCTATAGAATATCACATCGTACTTTTCATTTTTACTCTATTTAATTGAATCCATCTTATACTTCAGGGGGGTCTTTTTAGCTAGCATTTATCAATAATAATCCCAAGACAGTTACATACTGTTTAAAACCTACATATTCATAATTATGCCTTCCCCAAGCTGCTTCCAAT
>NW_007786391.1:0-2642 GCF_000696425.1 Galeopterus variegatus
GAGGTGTCGGTGATGGGCCGTAATAATCATATACATTGTATATTGACAAAATAAAAATTTATTGAAAAAAAAAATATGTATATAGACAATCTTTTTTTTTATATTTACTGTGAGAATTCATTATCATATACTCTTTAGTTAAATTCACGTGATATAATGAAACTTCTTTTTAACCATATTTGGTAGAAATTCAGTTTTTTTTGGCCCTAAAAGTATATATGAAATGTAAAATGATTTCATTCTTTCATGACCTGAAAGATTGGTTTACTGTGCAGAGGTTATTGTTTGTAATATCAGCTGTATTGCCAGTATCTATGGTAGAAAAATAAAGCAGAGTGGCCCTAAAAGTATATATGAAATGTAAAATGATTTCATTCTTTCATGACCTGAAAGATTGGTTTACTGTGCGGAGGTTATTGTTTGTAATATCAGCTGTATTGCCAGTATCTATGGTAGAAAAATAAAGCAGAGTATCAGGTAATATATTCTAAAGACTCGCCAGGCCTTTCCATTATTTACTCTTAATCATAGTTGCTAATACTTACTCCTTCATTTCCATCAAGGAAAACATTGTTTTAAGTAAATGAATACTTTCTAATGAAGTGTTAATTTATACTAACAGGAAACTGAAAATAAGCTGTGACAGAATCTCATTAAGGATTCTTCTAGGAGGCTAAGGAAACTGCAGACACTAGCACAGTTTTATTTTAAAATTAAAATGCATTCAATTCAGAAAGAGTTTAAAAAATTACTTTGTGTCAGTAGCAAGTTTCTCAGAATAAAGTGTTCCAATTTACAATTTTCTTTTGTTATGACAGCAAGTAGAGAAAAACACCAAGGGTGATAAAACACAAGAGCCTTAGATAAAAATCTCTGTTTTGCTATTTAACCTTTTCTCCTCTCTCCGAGGTGATGTACAATGGTTAGTTTACTTAGGAAATTGAAGGCAAAAATAGCTTTTAAGCATGGACAATATGTCCAATTCCTACAATTTTTATTCTAAATTGTCAGATAACATTGTATGCTTTTACCATTTACAACATGGTGTTTTAAAGTATATATGCATTGTGGACTGGTTAAATCCAGCTAATTTACAAAAGCATTACCTCAAATATTTCACTGTTTTAAAAATCAAGGACACAATTTATTATTTTCATATGGTTAACTATGATTTTTATTCCTTTGTCCTGAAAAAAATTGTTTCATCTGTATGTATTTTTACCTACAAAGCAAACTACCCTCACTTTTCCAAATTTCTTCCAAAATAAGAAGCAACAGTTCAGAGCTACATAGATGATATAATAGTTACTTAAATAACTGCCATAATTTGTAATGAGAAACATTAGGAAGTTCTTTAGTCAATTTGCTTAAATTCTCAATATATAAGTGTATTCTCAAAGCGTTCTCCTTTATAGTATGGAGAACCAAAATTAACAAAACAATGCAAACTCTTCTATTATTTAGTTGAAGCACATGAAATTATATATAATCATGTATAAAAACTTTCTATGATTCTTAAGAAGGAAGGCAATACCACCTGACATGTGTACTGACAAAGGCTGTCCTTAAATGAAACATTAGAACTGAGGAATACAAGTGGAAAGGTTTGCTAGGGACCACTGTAAAGGTCTTTGGGTGTTAGAAGAGCTGTGTCTGTGATAACAGCTACGCTTTATTAAGTAGTTACTATGTGTTTTAACATTTACTTCTATAAAAATTGTGTAAATAAGCATGAGCCTTTCCCCCATATTATAAACCATAAAGTTAAGTATAAATTAAATGAATTAATTTGCTCAAGGTCATACGGCTACCAACTACCATAAATAAAATTTATATCCAGGAAGTTTGATGACAGAGCTTCTACTCATAACCATACAGTATGTGACCACTGCAATGAATTAACTTATCTTGACTCCTAGTTTTATTATTAATTTTAGACAGAATGTCTTGTACTTAATTATATTCTTATCTTTCTAGATCAAACAATATTTTAGCAAACTCATGTCTTTTTGTCCTGTTCTTCACACTCCAGACATCTCATATTGACATAGTTTAGATTTTTGTGTTGTATTTTTACACATATACATTCTCAGTCTTTTTGTTTGTGTGCATGGGTGTTTAAGGATGTAAATTTTAAGATAATATTTAATTTTGATTATTTCCCATATCTCTAATGGCATCTTTCTACATTATTTCTCTTTTTTTTGAGAACTTAATAAAAAATGTTTTAATATAGAAATTTGTATAGCACATCAATAGTTGTGAATGTCTGAAAATATTATGATTGAATTAAATACGGCAAGATTAACAATTCTAATTTCAAATTATTTTCCTTTAACATTAAAATTATTATACCATTTTTCATACGATACTCTATTTCAATTTAAAAATTTGAATCTAATCATATTTTTTTACATAACCATTTTTTTTTCCTCTCTGGAAGAATGAAAAAATGGTTTCATTATAAAAAGAACATTTTATTTTAACATGTCTAGAGCATGTTTTTCTCTATTTCTCATTTGGAACTTCATACACCTCTCTGGAAGAATGAAAAAATGGTTTCATTATAAAAAGAACTTTTACATTTTATTTTAACATGTCTAGAGCATGTTTTTCTCTATTTCTCATTTGGAACTTCATAC
>NW_007786392.1:0-307 GCF_000696425.1 Galeopterus variegatus
GATGACAGCTCCATAGTGCAGAATGTATAAAATCATCATATTCTAAATATATTTTGAAGCTATAGCAACAGGATTTCTAACAGAAGAGATGTGAAATGTGGGCAAAAGAAAAGAATAAAACTTGATGTCAAAGTTTCTGGCCTTGAGCAAATGAAAAATTGAAATTCTAACAATGGAGATGGGACAGCAGCATATGGAATCATTTTTGTGGGAAGAAATCTAGATATCATTTTTGCACATATTGAGTTTGAGACATTTGTTAGAAATCTAAATGTAAATGAATAGTAGGTAGTTGAGAGTCTGGAAT
>NW_007786392.1:2002-2642 GCF_000696425.1 Galeopterus variegatus
GCCACATCTCCTAATATCATCTCATTGGTGAATGTTTCAACGTATGAATTCTGGGGGGACACAAACATTCATAGCAGATATTTATTTGAATTAGGCTCTAGGCTCTATCCAGTACAGGAGGAATTCTGTCCTTTAATATCTCCCTTTCTTCCATATGCTCATTACCTCTCTTTCAACTGAGACCAACCCCACCAGTATACAATCTTGATGTTTTCATTCCCAGCTTCAAAAAACAAGCAAAAATTCTTCCTTGACCTCACTGCTGACCCAATTTCCTTCCCCTGTCCACATCCCAACATTTCAAAATAGTTTTTTGTTTTGTTATGTTTTGTTTTTTACATATTCTGTCTCTGCTTTCTCACATCACAATGCTTTCCAACATCAAAGATAAGGAGAGCAAAGGGGTAAAGTAAGGGAGTAAACTTTCAGAAGGGTAAAAAGAAGTAATAATGAAGATAATATCAAGGAGATTCTTCTACTGGTTGGGGAGAAGGAAACAGTTAACTATAAGTTTGGACAATTGGCAAGTTTCTGATGAGTCCCTCCCCTGATCCCTTCCTCAGTAATGACAACTGGGACAGCTACTGGAAGAGATGAGTGCCATAGAAGAGGTACAGGGAGGCAGAGGTGAGGGTCAGGG
>NW_007786393.1:0-241 GCF_000696425.1 Galeopterus variegatus
TGGGAGCTAAAAAAAAAAAAAAAACAAATTAATTCACCCACATACACACACAAAAAAAACCCCAGGGGTGGGGTGGGGAAGAAGATATAACAACTATACTTTTATGAAGTTGTTACAACAACCAAACAGAAAGGACATTCTTGGGGGGGAAAGGGAGAGAGGGAGGAGGGAGGGAGGTGGCAGTGATGGGCCATAATAATCATATACAGTGTATATTGACAAAATAAAAATTTAACGAAAA
>NW_007786393.1:2039-2642 GCF_000696425.1 Galeopterus variegatus
GATAGTCACCAGGTGGCAGCTACAGACTGTGGTTCAATGGCAGTATTGTGGTGCCCACCCCCAGAGAAAGTGTTCCTCTTTGGGTTCCAGGACCCTTAAACCTGCAGTGGCCAGTGTTATAGTAATGAGCTGCATGACATGCTCAAGATCGGGAGGGATGTTTTTATTTATGTAAAAACACTTCTATGGCCATCTCATGTCATGTGTGTTCCACCTACCAGGGCAGAGTAACGTTCGGATTTCTTCAGTGTACTACCTCCTGGAAGACATCGCCCTTCTCATAAAGTATCACTGTAAAGCCAGTGCTTCACTTGAGCCTTCGACAGGCAGATCCAACCCTTTCTGTCAAATTTTCAGCTTCTGGGTAGCAGGTATGTGATACCAGTAGAGTCCAAGTTATGGGCCTGCTTCCACATCTCCATTACCATAAAATGTTCCTTTGGCCCAATGTGATAATGTGTAGGTTCACATACCACTGGAGCAAACACTCTGTAAGTCCTCAAATAGAGGTGCTAGCCAAGGCCATGAGGACAGGAAAGGCAAAACCATGCCCAGAATGTGTCTATTCCTTTAAATATGTCATTATGATTCTTTTAAGATAGT
>NW_007786394.1:0-291 GCF_000696425.1 Galeopterus variegatus
CATGTCCAATTGGTCTAGAGTATTGTTTAGATCTTGTGTTTCTCTGTTGATTCTTTACCTGGATGATCTGTCCAATATTGACAGTGGGGGGTATTCAGGTCCCCTGCTATTATGGTATTAGTGTCTATTACCTTCTTTAGGTTTAATGGAGTTTGTTTTATAAAGCTGACTGCTCCAACATTGGGTGCGTACATATTTATGATTGTTATGTCTTCTTGATGAATCAGTCTTTTTATCATTATGTAGTGTCCCTCATTATCACTTTTTATGATTTTTAGTTTAAAGTCTACT
>NW_007786394.1:2295-2642 GCF_000696425.1 Galeopterus variegatus
TGACTAAGATTTTGTTGGGGTTGCCAATTTGGTATGGCTACCTCAGTGATTACTCAGTTGGCCACTCGTGTCAGGCAAGTCCAAAATTGACTACCAGGAAGATGGCAGGGCGTTCGCGCCGCTCCCTCCGGTGAGTCTCAGCTCCTGCATTGCACTCCCACGTTGAGCTCCCGCGGCAGCCTCCGCAGCCAGAGCCACCCTGGCCGCCTCTTGCCGCTCCTGGCTCCTGTTTGTGCTGCAGCCTGCTCAGTCTCTCTTCGGCTAGCGGTTCCAGCGGTGCCCGGGGCCGGGGAGACAACAGCCCCCTCCCTGGCAGATACCGCTGTTGCCGGCCCCCGAGACCCGGT
>NW_007786395.1:0-472 GCF_000696425.1 Galeopterus variegatus
TTTTTTTGGAATAAAATAATAACAAGGAGGGATTTGGTCCACCAGATATCAGCACATAAAATAAAGCTACTACAATTAATTATTTGGAATTGTACTATATGTATAGATTCATTTAGGGTGACTATGTAATTTATATCATTTAATTGGGGGAGGATATTTGTATTTGTTTATTATTTTAAGTCTTCCCATTCAGGAATTTGGTATTTCTCTTCTATCACTCAGAGCTCAAGAAACAGTTTAACAGTAGGAAACTCAAGGCCAATTTTTAAATAAAAACCTAAAACCAGAGAAGTAAGCAGAATGTCAGAGAGCCAAAACCATTTACCCCCTGGGATATTTGCCAAGAGTATACATCTGGACTTTGGTTCAGTCCTGTGTGGTGTAAGCAGGACAACATCCAATACGAGGAGTTTTATAGGAAATGTTTCCCATGTTAAGCTGGAACTCCAAAGGGTTCCACCTTCAGGGCTAT
>NW_007786395.1:1422-2642 GCF_000696425.1 Galeopterus variegatus
CTGCCCATGGACCAGCCCTTATGCCATATATACTGGGTACAAAAATCCTGACTCAGCCAAGGAAGCCATGGATTGAGGTGGTCCCTGACTATGGTGCCCACTAGGTGCCTGGCAAAGCCTCTCTGAAGGAAGGCACATCTGTCCTAAGCTTTGGAAAATCCCTACAAGTAATTTTTCAAGGACAATAAACAGCAAGCCATCAAAACAACCAGAACACAGAGGAACAGTGCACATCAGTGAAAACTTGGCAAAAATGGACAGTGAAACAGGCTTCAGACACTGGAGGTACCTGACATGCTCTTTAAAACAACTCAGGTTGTCATGCTTAAAGAAATGAACAACAAAACCTGAAAATACCTGCAGGGAAAAGAAATTACACAAAGTGAGATTGCAGTTTTGAAAAACAACCAAAACCTCTAGAAACCTCTAGAAATACAAAACCAATGGACATATTTGGCAACAGATTAGTCATTGCAGAAGACAGAAATAGTGAGCTAGAGTATAAATCAGAAATTATACAGAACACAGCATACAAAATACAGAAGAGAGGGTATGAGATGCTGCTACAGAGATACAGTGAGAAAGTCTAGCATTGGAGCTCCCAGGAAGAGGGCAGAGAGAGAGAAATTAAGAAAGAAGTAATATTTGAAGAAACAATGGCTGAGCATTTTCCAAAAGTAATGAAAAACACTAATCCATAGATTCAAGAGGTCTAACAAATAAATAAGAAGAATAAATAAAAAGAAATCCACAGCTCGACATCACGATGAAACTAGAAATACTAAAAGAAAAATTATTTAAAAGACAGAAAAAAATAGATTACTTTCAAAAGAGGTTAGGTAACAGTAGATATCTGAATTCTCAACCTCAACAGTGGAAGCTAGAAGAAATTGGACTCCACTCCAACATGAAGAAAGAAAATAACACAATTATACTCAGCTAAAATATCTTTCAAGAATGAAGGTGAAATAAAGACATTTTCAGGACAAAAGAACCAAAAGAGTTTATCAAGAGAATATTCTGAAAGTTAAACTTCAAGTAGAAAGAAAGTGACCCCACATGGCAAGTCTGAGATGCAAGGAGGAACAGAATAGCAAAGAGGAATAAATATGAAGACAAGTGTAAATGAACCATGACAATATAAAATGACAGTAGCAATAATGAAGTTTTTTTAAATGAGGTTTAAAACACAGGGGGGAAAACATAATAAGTCAGGAGGG
>NW_007786396.1:0-2642 GCF_000696425.1 Galeopterus variegatus
AACAGAGGTTGTTTACTAAATATGAGGTAGTTTTTTTTTGTTTGTTTGTTTGTGTGTTTTCCTGACAATGTACTCGTAGTATAAAATCAATCTTCCTTGTTTGGCTACAGATGCACATTAGATCTCATATTGTGCTGTGATTAAATATTAATCACAGGCTTTTTTTTTCTGTTTTCAAATGAACTGCTTTTAATTTCAGTCTCTTCCATGCAGTGATAATGATAATGATGAAGATGATGTAGTAACTGATATTTCTCAGGTGTTTACCTAGTGTTATGTTCTATGCTAAGCAATTTATACATGTTATCTTGCTTAATACTCCCACATTTCCTTTTAAGAACAGGAAACTGCATCTTAGGAAATAAACAATTTGACAAAGTCATAAATAGCAGCATTTCATTTGATTCCACTTCCAACTAACTGGAGTCTACTTTCTTAAATTCTGCACATACTTCTTCCTTAAACACACACACACACACACGCACACACACTACATATATGGCTGGACATTTTTCCCTATTACATTTTATATTTCCTGTCTTGGCCTTTCATTATAGCTTTTCAAAGAGCATTGCAAATACCGTTTCTGCCATTCTACATGACAGCCTCCTCACTTTGTGCTATCAGTATGTTTGTTTAACTGGAATTTTACATCCCAGAAGTAAATGATAAAATCTTAAAGTAAACAGCCAGGGCCAGAGCCCATCTGGCCCGTGTTTATACATACCAAACAGCAATCTTACAGAATGCTTATTCTTCTTGAAAACTCCACTATCTGCTTTTAATTGGCCCATATATTTATGATATTTCAAGTTTAAGGCATAGAGATCAAATGGCTTAAAGAATCTGCTGCAGAGAGGAGACAGAAAAATGGAGGGAATTGAGATTTAGCATGAAGTTATAAGAAAGCTGGACAGGAACCAGAACTGAAGACTGCAGTGACTAAGAGGGTCTGGGGACAGTATGGAGGGACAGTCAATGCAAGCAGGAGAAATACCCAAATGCCATAGCAAACTCTGTTCAATGCAGAAATGGTACAGTTTCTGGGTTTTGATAAGGAAAATGGACTGGTTTTTTTTTTCTCTGATAAAGAAAATGGAAGGAATTATAGGGTCTAGTAGCCTATCCTCAAACTGAAAGCCCAGTCACTGCGAGGAAGGGATGTGTCTACCATCAAGGAAAACTTCAGTTATATAAAATAAGACTTTCAATAGTAATGGAGGACCCCAAGACTGAGCCAGAGTCCCTGAGTTTAAGAATGACTAAGATAAGGGAAAAATGCTACCATTTTAGGACCACTATTGATTTGAGAAGAATTAAAGGCGAAACTCTCACCCAAGGGCAACACAGGTGCCCAAGCAACCAGGTGTGTTCCAGGAAATTTGGAAAAACAAAGTAAGAGTGCAACAACATTACCTGACCTGTGCAATAGGTAGCAGATTGTCCTAAGTCCCACCAAATGATCACCCAGTGGTGTTCCCTCTGTGAGGAGTAGGGAAAAGAGGGGACAAAAATTAACCATGGGCTGGATTTTCCCCTTGTTCTACACAAGCATTTAATTGGACACTTTGTGTAAAGTGCACTTTAATGAAAGCATCCATTAATTTTGTAGTTTAGCATCCCTAGTTAAAAAAGAAATACAATAACTTTTAAATAATTTTATAGACAATATTTTGTAGTTTCTTTTAATTTTAATTGGTTATCTTTTAATATCTGAGTTTTCCTAGAATTTGAGGATCTATCTTATGAAGTGATCTATCTTTATTATAGATCTTCTAGAAGTGATCTATCTATATTTCAAATCTTCTGCTGTCATTTTTGACCATGAATATTTGTTCATTTCTGCTTTTTGAATAACTATCCTTTTTTTCCTACTTATTTTATATACTAATAAGATTCATTCGAGCTCCTTAGTAGTATTTTGCTGTGTCTTTAATTTTTGTTTTTATTTCCAGTTATGTTAGTCCAGCCCTTTCCATTCTGAGTAACATTTTCCCTTGTGAAACAGGAAATAAAATAGGATTTGAGTAATCTGCTTTCTACCTATCACTGCTAACACTAAGTTATAGCATTAATCCATATGGTAGCTGCTTATAAAGAGAAATAAATTCTCAGCAGCTTAAGAACACTGAAGTTTACTTCTTGTTTGTGTCAAGTACGATGGACATCTAGGGAGTGGGGTTGTTTCATTTCCCAGACAAGTTATCCTGCCAAGGGAAGCCTGCCATTCTCAATAGATGGCTTCCAAGGCCACCTGATGTTGATATCCTACCAAAAGACAGTGAAAAAAGAACCCAGAAATTACTTAATTAGTATTTAGGGACCAGTCCTGGCATGTGTATCACACCTAGAAAGAAAAGGGTAAGACAATACAGTGCTTGGATGGAAACTGTTTCCTGCCAAAGACCCATGGAAAGTTAAATAATTATTGGTGGACAGCTGCCCATTTCTGTACACCCTCCTCCCCTTTCCAGCCTCTGATAATCACAGTACTACTCTCCACTTCTAACAGGTCAACTTTTTTTTTTAGCCCCTACGTATGAGTGAGAACATGTTGTATTTATCTTTCTGTGCCTGAGTTATTTCATGTAACATAATGTATTCTATGCTCATCCACGTTGTCATAAATGACAGGATTTTAT
>NW_007786397.1:0-344 GCF_000696425.1 Galeopterus variegatus
GGTTGTTTTTTTACCTTAGAATGAACCAAACCTTCTTCATTCCTGAGAATAAGAGGTAGGACTGACTAGTCACTTCATGCTTTTATATTTCAGGATTTCTATCTTCTATTAAACTTTGCTACTTAATTGCTTAATATAGTGGTACAATTAGATGTTCCAGGAACTCCATTTATATCTTTCACTTTCCCTTTTGTGACACATTAATCCTATTTTCCCTTGATAGTCAGGGTCAATCACTATAGGCAAAGCATAGCCCTTTTTTTTGTCTGTTTTCCTAGCCACTTAAACAGTTGTCACTCTCAGCTCCGAATTCAATGGAACCATATTTGCATTGCTTGATGGGA
>NW_007786397.1:2145-2642 GCF_000696425.1 Galeopterus variegatus
CAGACCCAGAGACAGAGCTGCACATGCACCCCTCCATCCATCATTCCCCATTTCTTGCACACTACTGTGTGCCAGATAGGGAAATAGTAGGAATAAGACAAGGTTCCTGTTTCAAGAAATTCAAAATCTAGTTGAGAAGGAGGAGCTCTGAAAACAGCACAAGCAGGCAAAGGATGTGTGCCTCTGTGTCTCTAGCTGGTGGGTCTCTGTCATGGTGGGGCGAGGTGTCAGGTCTGAAGACTGCACCTGTCCCCAGCCCTGTCCACATCTCATAGTCCATGCCCATGGTGGCCCCAAGCCAGACAAGGCTCATAGGCACACGAACCCAGCTGCCCTCCCCACCTCTTTCCTATTTCCCACTGGCCAGGCCCAGAATCTCTTGGACAGCCGCAGAGACAGAGAGGGGAAAGGAGCCGGTTTGTGTTGCTCTTCTTTCCTGAGCATCTTGGGGCCAGGTGGGGATTGTGTGCAGCGGTTGGCAGGATGGGAGGGGCTGT
>NW_007786398.1:0-262 GCF_000696425.1 Galeopterus variegatus
ACAAATGTTTGAAGTGCATATGAATCGGGATTTCACAATGGAATTATTCGTGGTAGTAACAAATTCAAGACAAGCCAAGTATTCATCACCAGGGGAACGATTAAATAAGTTGCTTATCAATTCTGTGAAATATTATGCCATCATTTAAAATAATGAGGTGTTCAATAAGCAATTATATAGACATTGCTAAATACCAGCCACTATCCTAAGTGCTTTCAAACATAAACTCATTTAATCCTAATAAGGACTCTATGAGATTGGT
>NW_007786398.1:2402-2642 GCF_000696425.1 Galeopterus variegatus
ATAAATATGTATGAATGTGTGCATATACATAGGTGAAGTGGGTATATAAAACATATATATTTCACAGAATTAGGTCTAGAAACAGCTATTAAGATTGGTTATGTCTGGGCAATGAAGTTGAGTAATACAGGGAAGCTTTTATTTTTTGGTTTATATAAATTTCCATTAATTAAATTTTAAAAAGCAAATAATTACCGAAACCCCCCTCTCACCCAACAATGTCCTTTCTGTTTGCTTGTC
>NW_007786399.1:0-2642 GCF_000696425.1 Galeopterus variegatus
AAGGAGCTGAATAGGCATTTCTCAAAGGAAGATACACAAATGGTCAATAGACACATGAAAAGCTCAACATCATTTAGCATCAGGGAAATACAAATTAAAACCACACTGAGATGTCATGTCACCTCAGTTAGACTGGCTATTATCAAAAAGAGAGTAACAAATGTCAGCAAGGATGCAGAGAAAGATGAACCCTCCTACACTGTTGATGGGACTGTAAATTGGTGCAGCCATTATGGAAAACAGTATGGAGGTTCCTCAAACAACTACAGATAGAACTGCCATATGATCCAGCAGTTCCACTGTTGGGTATATACCCAAAGGAATGGAAATCACCATGTGAAAGGGATACCTGTACTCCTATGTTTATCACAGCTCTAATTACAATAGCCAAGAGTTGGAACCAATGTAAATGTCCATCTTGGATGACAGGATAAAGAAAATGTGGTTTATATACACAATGGAATACTACTCTGCCATAAAAAAGAATGAGATACTGCCATTTGCTCCAACATGAATGAACTTAGAGAAAATTATGTTAAATGAAATAAGCCAGGCACAGAAAGAGAAATACTGTATGCCCTCACTCATAAGTGGGAGCTAAAAAACCAAATAAATAAAAAAGAAAGAAAGAAGATACAACAATCACCATAATAGGTTAAACTTTCAGAAGGAGAGAATGGAACTGTGGTTACTAGAGGTGGAAAAGGGTGAGGGGGAGAGGCGTTATCGAGAAATTGGTTAATGAGCACAAAGAATGATTATGTTTTGTAATGATGAATATGCTAATTTTCCTGATTTGATCATCATGTATTGTACACAGGTACTGATATTCGACTCTGTACCCTATGTATAATCAATTATGTTTAATCAACATGTAGAATCAATTATGTTTCAATTAAAAGATCCTTATTAACTGGAGATATAGTAGATATTTATGAGTGAAATTACATGATTTACCTTAATATAATCTGGCAAAAAATTTGTTTGGGGTATATAGGTAAGACAAGTGTTAAAATACTGGTAGTTAATCTGGGAGGTGGGCACATAAAGGTTCATTGTATTATTCTCTCTAGTTTTGTGTGTGTTTGAAATTTTCCATAACAAAAGTTTAATGTATCTTTAACTGAGTCAACGATGTATAAAACATTTCACCGTGTTCAGAAGAATAGCTCAGGTGAATACACAATCTCAGTTTCAGGGTGTCATGAAAGAATCCTAAGAAATTTTTGCTACAGAAGTTGCTTTGGTTCCTACTTTTTTGCAGTGACTCTACAGCTTTATTTTTCATCATCATCTAAGTTTTATTTTCAGGACATTTGAACTGTGTTTTTATAAATTTTCACTTCAGAAATACAGGAAATGTTAAGAGATGGATGAGAACCAGGCACTTAGTGTATGGTTTTCCATTGTGTTTTATTTAACCTAAGTCCCAAATTCTAAAAGCAGAAGTGGAAGTGTCTTTATGCCTTGGGTAAAGATGTCTCAATTGTTCCATGAGAAGCCTGGAGAAAGAGTTGCATTTGGAAGCCTGTCTTTGGCTGTCACCTGAGACTGGTATCCTAGAAATGTGGTGTCTCCTGGAGAAGAATGCTTGCCTCTTACACTCTGCTTTATTTGCAAGTTGAAGTCTCAGAGGAGACTGCCTGTCTACCCAGCTGCAGAGTGTGTATGCAATGATTGCATCTGTTGCCATGGAAATGGAAATATAACCGATAAACTGCACACCCCAAACAGATTAAAATTGACTTAGGAAAACTATGTAGGGTTATTACAAAACTTATGATAAAACATCTCTTTACTGCACTCATTCTATTTAAATGATAGCCTATGAAGTATAATTTTCATAGAAATCATTCTTCCTAAGAGAGTTTGTTGGTGGTAGCAAGATCATTTGTTGAATAAATCCTTAAAATGATATAAAATAGCTGCAAATCACAGCAGATGGGTTAATGGTATAAAATGTATATGCTAAGCATATACAAGTGTATTTCAAAAAGTTTGTGGAACAGTAGAATTCAAGGATGAAATGAATCCTTTCATGAACTTTTGAAAGTACCCTTGTACGTATGAGTAATGACGTACTTATAAAAAACCATAAATCCCCCAAATCCAAGCCCAAATATGTTTGAACATGGTAAAAATACGATTGATTTCTGTTTTAACATGTTTACTATTTCAAAGATGTGTATCAATTCTCTTGTTGTTTAATTATATCAAACTAAACTTAATAACAGCTATCACTTATTCAGCACTTACTGTTTCTGAGAAACCATGTTAAGTTTATCCCATTTAATTCTTGCTATAATCCAATAACTGGATCCTTTTTAATTTAACCCCCACTAGAGATGAGGACTGAATCATCTCATCCCCATTCTGTGGTTCTTTTTCCCCTGACTCTCTCCAAATAGTTTAATCTATGCCTTCCTTTCCTTAGGTTCACATATTCACTATTTCTACTCTGAATTTATCTGCTTACATGTCTCCTTTACATGGGAGATAATTAAGAGCATCTTACTTATCTTTGTATGTGCCTAGCACTTCACAAACCCTCAAATAAATTTTTGCTGAATGAAGAAAAGATATCTCCCCACTTCTGTACTTTTACTTCACCTGCTTTTACCACATTCTCTGAAATATGCCAT
>NW_007786400.1:0-2641 GCF_000696425.1 Galeopterus variegatus
GATTTTCAATTTTTCATTCAAATTATGCAAAATAGTTGACGAGAGAGCTAAAATATTAGCAATCCTTTTGTTACGGTTTGACCATCCTGGTGCTGCATTCTTTTCTTTAGCAAATGAACTGATTAGATGTGCTGTTTCCAGGTAACTATTTCTTTAGTTTTCAATATAATGTAAGTAATTAAAGACTGACTGGTATAATTCCAGGTAATGCTAAAATCTTGCAGAAGATTATATGTAGATTTATCCCTGTGTCTTCTCTACAAACTCAGAGATGTTTATTCAAATGGAAATTATAAAAATTGATAAATCTGATATTCTAAGATGACATTTTTCTTTCTCTTCTTGCTTTTGTTATATGTTTGTTTTCATTCTGGTGATATAAACCTTTGACCAGTGTATAAAAAAAATGTGGCAATAGGACGTTGTCAAGGATTTTTATAGACACTTCTGGACAAATCAGGAAACAGGAAGTGTTGTCATCAGCTGCACAGATTCTCACTTAATTCATCTTCAGTTTAAAAGATGATGAAGTCTCAGGGTTAAAGGAGGTCACTTGATGCTTATATTCCTTCTATACTTCTCCCAATGGTCCTCTGTATCATGTATGAATAATTCCAGGAAAAGGAACTCCAGCCTTCTTGAAGAAATTTGTTTACTCTTAGGCTTGCTCAGATTGAAAGTATAGTTTCTTCAAAATTTGAGCAAAAATTTGTCTTATTATTATCACCCACTTATCCTACTCAGGATCATACAGAAAGAGTCCAGTGCTCCTCACTTTATAATACTTGGAATATTTGATGACATTTATTTTTCTCGTGATGCACATCTCCTCCTTTTGATGCTGGTCTACGTTCCTGTGTCATGCAGGGTGTTTGCTTAGAATGTGAATACTAACAACTTCTCTGTGTTTTCCCTTTGGCTCTCCTCCCAGTGGTCTCCAATACAGAGTAGAAGCCAGACAATCAACCTCATTGCTAAAGATAGAATTCTAAGTTTGAACCCTGCAAATTTGTTCATGCATGTTGCTTCCACCATCCAGGCTGTAGGACTTTCTGTATGTCTGAGCCTGCTGTAGGACTTTCTTTATGTCTGAGCCTTTACTAACTGCACCTCTATGATAACTCCCTACTGCAAAGACCTGCTTGTCAAATTGGATAAGTTAACAAAGATTCAGGGCAATGTGCATTGTAACTCTGTTTTCTGAAAACAATGTTCTATTAACTACTCTAATTTTAGACTTTTATAAAAGTATTAAATTAGGCATTTGGAAGAAGGTGGATGTAGTATTACATCTTGTGGTCTAATGCCCATTTGGTAGACTCTTGGTGTCTGAACATGATCTGAAACAGAAAAAAAATTTAAGGTTTTTTGTTTTGTTTTGTTTTGTTTTGTTTCCTTTTCCCCACAAGTTTCTAAGTTTCTTCCATGGGTTAGGAATATACATTGTCTTCTTGGGGCACATGAATTACTAGCAGTATCTGGATGTTGGTCTCCTTCCAACTTTTACTCCTCTCATTGAAGGGGAAGATGGTTTCAGAAAGAATACTCAGGTCATAGTTTTCTCAGGGTGACCAGAAAAGCAAAAAAAGGAATCCCCTCACCCCACACTCACCAAATAGCAATATCTATTAAAACATCCTGGCATTCACTGAAGCAACAACACTTAGAATTTAGTAATGAGGTATACCTCTGGCTTCACATCTGTTAACATTTTGCTGTAGTGTAAGATTCAAAAGGAAACAATAAAAATTCCTGACAGAAATCAGAAAACATTCTGAAGAGCTGACACACTAGAAGTCTATTCTTACAAACTCCCTTGTTTTTTAAAGGGGAATTACTATGTGATCTCAAATGAATTAATTTACAACCTCCCAGGTAATAATAAGGTAATTATTATGAAGGTAATTATTAAGGTAATTATTATTGCCTTAATATTAAGGTAATAATCTCATATTTATACTACTTTTACACTCTTTGTCTTTTAGATGCATGAGGTGAGGTAATAGAGTGATCTCCTTCACTTCTCTGTTTTTCCTGTTATTGCATTTCTCTTATTTTGCATGTCTCTATTTTATTTTCTTAATATTTTTATCTACCGGCCTTTGAGATAATATGTCCTTCATTCTTCTAAGTTAAATGGAGGGGGAAAGTGGGAAGTGTCTTCCCAAGAAAGACAGAGAAGGACAAGGGGAAGGTAACATAGCATTTTTCAGTAAAGGGTACAGGATTCTGTAGCAAGTGATCTGACAGTTGTTAGACATTATTTACATACCACCTAACAATTATAGTGGAATTTATTTGTGGGTGGTGGGGATTGATTTGCTATGGATTCTACCCATGAAGAAATGGCATTTATCATAATGCAGAGAGAATTGGAAGTGTGGCAATTACAGTAGGTGGTCCATGAATCTGAAATATTTTCTGGAACAGATGGCTTTTGGGGAGGCATTTTGGTAGGTAGTGTTTCCACTGTAAACATTGTCCCAGGCTTTTAGTTCATAGAACAGCTATTTTCATTTGAATAAGAAAAGCATGGTGGGCCGGCCCGGTGGCGCACTGGAGAGTGCGCCGCTTGGGAGTGCAGCAGCGCTCCCACCAAGGGTTCGGATCCCATGTGGAGACCGGTTCCCGCTCACTGGCT
>NW_007786401.1:0-460 GCF_000696425.1 Galeopterus variegatus
ACTGTAATTGGATTTCCCACCCTCTTAACACTGTTACAATGGAGATCAAGTTTCCAACACGTGAACTTTTGGAGAACTCAACTGACCCATAGCAAATGGCATGTCACATCCTTTTCCTGCATCAAATCCCTGGCTTACCCTTCTGCCACCAGCTAGAGAAAGCTGTCTGCTATTACAGGGCTCCTGCCATTAGGCAAGGCTCACTGGGAGACTGTCCACTTTGCCACATAATGTAACATAACTGAGACAATGACATCTAATCTTAGTCACCAAATCCAGCCATGCACAAAAGGAAGGCACGATACAAAGAAGAGGGCTAATGACTGTCATTTCAGAACACCGCCCCCCCAAAACTTTTCTATTTTGTTATATATATTACAATTTTCTGAGATCTCATGGTGTATAGAAATTATTTTTAAATATGATAATATAACTATATTTCTATACTATGAAAAATTCT
>NW_007786401.1:2014-2641 GCF_000696425.1 Galeopterus variegatus
ATACAAAGAACTAAAAGCATTTTTATTCAAATGAAAATGGTTATTTCAAAAGCGACTTAATCAAAATCTCGCTGTTTAAAACTCTGTGAAAAGGATTTTTATAATTTTTAATTAATTCTATTTAGTTTTAGGTGCCTAGTTAACATCCTAATAATCTCTACAGTTATTTATTAATTTATCTTAAATATTCTATTAATATATTTAGTCCTTAATACATACTTATTTAGGGGATGAATAAATAAATGAATTTATATGTTAGATCTGTACCAAAGAAGGCAATGAATTTAATAGAATAAATTGTCTTTACTATTTGGGAGAATTACATACAATATTACTTGTTTGGTAAAACACATGCTGTTTCATGTCTAATATTAGTTTTTTTTTTTGAAAGGGAAAAGTAGTAACTTTATTTATTATTTATTGGAACATCATTGATCGTACTTAACTTTCCCCCCAAATTTTTCAGATTTGCCCCTTTTTGCTCTTTCTCTTTACTCACTGCATATTTTGGAATCTTGAATGTCAGTCTTTTTTTTTTTTCTTTTTGTCCCTTTTGAGACCAGCCGCACCGCACTCAGCCAGTGAGCGCTGTGGGCGCACCGGTCATCCCCATATAGGATCCGAACC
>NW_007786402.1:0-274 GCF_000696425.1 Galeopterus variegatus
CCTATACCATTCTCAATGCAAAGGACAAAACAGAGCCTAGGGACCTTCCTTTAGTAGTAGAGTGTGCTTCCACGGGAAGAGGTTTAATTTACAGGAGGTTGTTTATTGGTCTATTAAAATGTTACTGACATTCCTTGATCTTTGGAAACAATGGATCCGAACCCACAGCCTCAGTGCTCCCAGTGCCACACTCTCCCGAGTGAGCCATGGGGCTGGCCCTGTATCACTAGTTTTAAGCAATGTGATTATGATGTGTCTTAGGTTTTCTTTGTGT
>NW_007786402.1:2210-2641 GCF_000696425.1 Galeopterus variegatus
TTTTTTTTTTTGGATTATGCTGTGCACTCTAAGAGCCCATTTAATCTAGAAGTTCATGTCCTTCAGCTCTGGAAATTCTCATCTCTTGTTTCATGATAATTCTATGGATAACAAGAGTTGTGTTTGCAAGGACAGCAGGGTTCAGTTGGTGAGTTAGCCAGTGGGGCCAGAACAGAGATTTTAATAAAAAAGAAATGAGGGACAGGCTGGGAGATAATGAGCTCAGGCTGGGGAAGACCTTAAATTCCAGGTTAAAGACCCTAAAATGTATCCACCTACCCATTAGTCCACCACTTCTCCCCTTCCAGATGCTCTACCTTTTTCAATGGAAGAATTACTGAGAGTTCTGGTTGAAGTTGGATAACAGAAACCTATAGTGAATACACCTGGCAGGGTTACACCACAGGGAAGTAAAAACATTTCTGGTACGT
>NW_007786403.1:0-220 GCF_000696425.1 Galeopterus variegatus
TTCTTTCACTTGGTAATGCCTTATGAACACTCTTCCATGACAGTAAATAAAATCTCACATCCTTGCAGTGGCTGCAAGTGTTTTACTTAATGAAGATACCATAATTTATTTAACCTCTTTTGCCAGTTAGGATTTCCCTCTCAATTTTTACTGTTAAAAACAGCTTGTGGAAAAAGGTAAGCACTTCAACACCGTTAAATACAAAAACAAAAACAACTAC
>NW_007786403.1:2298-2640 GCF_000696425.1 Galeopterus variegatus
CTATATACTAGCAATAAACAATTGGAAGTTGGAAAAATTTTTCGAAAGCATTATTTGCAATAGCACCAGAAAACATGAAATACTTACATTTAAATCTAACAAAATATGTGCAAGATCTGTATGCTGAAAACTACAAAACACTGATGAAGGAATAAAAGAAAACCTTAAAAAAAATGAAGAGGTATCATATTCATGGATTGGAAGATTCAATATTGTTAAGATAAAAATTCTCCCCACATGGATCCAGATTCAATGCAATTCTAATGAAAATTTCTGCAAGCTTTTTTGTAGAACTTGACAAGCTGATTTTAAAGGTTATATGGAAAGGCAATGGAACTAGAA
>NW_007786404.1:0-2640 GCF_000696425.1 Galeopterus variegatus
CCAACAGAGGAACAGTTAATCTATCAGATGGAGAGAACAAATCTATGGTTATTAGAGGAGGGGAGGAGAAGAGGAAAGAGGGGGAAGGGGGAAGGAGGGAAGAGAAAGGTGAGGGGAAGGAGGAGGGGAGAAATTGGATAAGGGGCATAAAGAATAAATATGATTTGCAACAATGAATATACTAACAATATACATATGTATAACACACACATGCACACACACACACACACACACAAAGGCCTGTAGATGATATTGACTAAGAAGTTATTAATGAGATAGAAATAAAACACACGTATTTCTCAGGACCAAAGTCCTTAGTATAGAAGGCCAAAGCCTGTAGTTTAGAGGACCAATGCCCTTCATTTAGGCCAAAGCCTGTAGCTTAGAAGGTCAAAGCCTCTAGTTTAGGAGGCCAAAGCCCAACCCTTTAGGAAAACACATAGGAATGCTAAGATTGAGAAAGATCAAAAACTTTTGCAGGAATAAAGCCTTTGATGTAGATAGGAGAATTGAAGCACAGCGAAAAATGATTGCTCTGGGAGCAGTTGCCCTTAGTTCAGCTAAACCCAAATGATGGGAAAGTATGTAAGTTAAAATCTTCAAGGATATTCTGCTACTTAGTTCTGGGGGGACATTCCGCTTTCCGCCCTAAGCTGTTTCTTTGAGTTTCTTGCTTTGGTGATTGTCTCATTGTTTCTTTTTGTACATCACATGGCTTTGTTTTATGACTCCTTTAGGCAGTAAAATTGCTTGAACAATTTTAAACAACATCTGCTAGTGTGGCAGGCACCTGTAGAAGAGATCAGATTTGTTATTTAATAGATAAAGCAAGTGAGATAGGTGAGGAGAGGAATGTACTACAATCAGCTATTTAAACAGCAATTCTAACAACAACAAAGTTTTAGTTGTAAATGTAATATGGAAACCTGCACAGAACATACTTTCGTAATAAAGCAGATCCCAAAGCAGATATGGGAACTAATCGGATGAAATACAGAAACTCAGTAGTCATCATTTCTGGGTATGACATGACTGAATGTTATCAAATTTTCTGAAATAAAAAAGCCTACCAGTAACACCCAAATATTTCACCTAAAAGAATCACAAAATTTTACTGCATACACCTCCTTAACTAACAGATTCATATGTTATCACATTCCAACAACAAAATTGCCTAATTTACCTTCTTTAATAGAAGCTGTTTAAAAAAGAAGAAAAATGACCACATGCAATATTTGCTACAAACCAGTTCAGAAAGTCAAATACATGATCCACCTCCTCATATACAGCAGCTATGGCAGAAAGACTGGCACTCCACTGATAACACAGAGGTGTTGAAACAAAAGTTTTTTCTAGAAAAACTGCTGACCCTTTAAGACTAGTGACTGCACTTGTGGAATCCTCTGATGTTAGTTAGATTGATCTGAACAGCAAAGATGGTGAGAATAAGGAATTAAAACTTCACAGGCATCATATCCTTCCAAATACCTTGTACGTTCATCTTTTCTTCATCCAGGTAATAGGGAAAATGCCAAGGCTGGAGCACACCAATAAAACAGACATTTAGTTTCCATTCAAGCTCATTATCATTTAGTTTAAAAATGTTTCTAGGAACAAAGAGAGAAAAAAATGCAAGTAAGATCTACCAGGAAGCACCCAGACTTGGGCCTCACCAAAGCCTGGAGTAGAGATGGTTCCAGAGCTCATCAATTCCAGGCCCTTCATTTTTTAGCCCAGAGACATGATATGACTTGCCCAGAGACGTGGCACTTCTGAGAGACAGCGTTACATTGAACCACAAAGTACAGGGCAGTTCAACTCTCCACCCCCTGAACATTTATACTTTTTCAATGATAAATCCCACATCAAAAATACAGTTCAGCTTCCCCCACATCAGCCAGCAATGACACTTAGTGCTCTGCTATGGGGGTGCTATCTCAAGAGCCCAGGGTTCCACTTGGCCAGTCTGTACCATCTGTAAATATGAAACTGCATTTTGCCTACACGTTATAAATGTAAGCAAAAGTTTTAAGTTGGAAATATAATATGGAAACAAACATAGAATATACTTTCACAATAAAGAAGATCCCAAAGCAAATATGGTTAACTAATCAGATTATAGAGAGATACTCAGTATTCACCGTTTCTGGGTATGATGTGCTGAGCTCCCACCTGTGGAAGCCAGTAGGAGCATGAGCAGAAGACCTTGGGAGGGGCGGCGGCAGGCCAGACACAGCAGCCCGCTCCTCTTGCTGTAGTTGGTGTCCCTCTCCTGTTTGCAAGATGGAGATTAGCTGTGAAAACAAGAGAATTCACACACGAGTAGTACTTCAGCTTTCACCTACGCAGAGTGAGTGTGGTAGAGGTGCCTGCCAGTGAGCAGGTGGCCAGTGGGGCTGCGGTGATGCGGGCATGACCCAGTGGGTCTGGGGACATGGGCCCTGGGTCCACCCCACTGGCTCTCTATGGTCCCTGTCTATTCCTATTCTCCCTTCTTGTCTCCCTGACAACCCCTGGACCCTGGGTTCCCCGCAGAAGCCCACACCCCACCACCAACTCCACCGAAGGCTCTTTGCCAGGTGTGGGGGTGATCTCCCCCAAACATCCCCTCACCCTGGGGATGCACATGCCTGGCCACGC
>NW_007786405.1:0-2640 GCF_000696425.1 Galeopterus variegatus
CTTGAAGTGTGACTTCACTTCTAATTTCAGAAAACAAACTCCTCTGAGCTCTACCTGTCTTGTAACTACCACATCTTCAGTTCAGTGAGGTATACTGGATTCTAAGCGGGAAAGATACTCTGACTCATCTTGACAGAGATTTGGAAACAGAAGTCTCACACGCCGTTCGCCTTATTCTTCAAAGTGCTTTCACATAGAACTTGCAAACCTGAATTCCGACATGCTAGATGTGAGAAGAACATTGTGCTCCCTCTTCCCTTAGAGTTACAGTAGCTTGTAAAAACTGTAACTGCAGTGAGTGTTTTTGACAGAGATATACGCCCCACATATCAAGCCTGTTTGAATACCCTTTGCAGTGCGAGTTCACTTCAAATTTCAGAAAACAAACTCCTCTGAGCTCTACCTGTCTTCAAACTACCAAATCTTCGGTTAATGGAGTTATGCTGGGTTGTAAGCGGGGAAGCTTCTCTGACGCTTCGTGCAAAGATTTTGAAACAGAAGCCTCACCCGCCGTTTCCACCACAGGCTTCAAGGGGCTTTCACATAGAACATGCAAACCTCAGTTCCTACATGCTAGATGTGAGAAGCACATTCTGCTCTCTGTACCCTTAGAGTTAAAGTTGCTTGTAAAAGCTTAACCTCCAGTGATTGTTTTTGTCCCAGATATTCACCAAAATTTTAATCCTGCTTGAAAGCCGTTTGCAGTGTGATTTCGCTTCTTATTACAGAAAACAAACTCCTCATATCTCTACCTGTCTTCTAAAAACCACATCTTCGGTTCACGGAGTTATGCTGGATTGTAAGTGGGGAATCTTCTCTGACGCTTTGTTTAAAGTTTTTGAAACAGAATCCTCAACCAGCGTTTCCACCACAGGCTTCAAATGGCTTTCACATAGAACTTGCAAACCTGAGTTCCTACATGCTAGATGTGAGAAGCAAATTCTACTCTCTGTTCCCTTAGACTTAAAGTGGATTGTAAAAGCTGAACCTCCAAGGAATATTTTTGACAGAGATATACACCACACTTTTGAAGAATGCTTGAATGCCTTTTGCAGTGTGATTTCGCTTCTAATTTCCGAAAGCAAACTGATTAGAGCTCACCTACTCTTGTAAATGCCACATCTTCGGTACAGTGAGTTATGCTGGATTGTAAGCGGGGAAGCTTTTCTGACGCTTTGTGACAGAGATTTTGAAACAGAAGCCTCACATGCCGTTTCCGCCACAGGCCTCAATGGGCTTTCACATAGAACTTGCAAACCTGAGTTCCTACATGCTAGATGTGAGAAGCACATTCTGCTCTCTGTACCCTTAGTGTTAAGGTTGCTTGTAAAAGCTTAACCTCCAGTGAGTGTTTTTGGCAGGGATATACACCAAAAATTTCAAGCCTGCTTGAATGCCGTTTTCAGTGTGATTTCGCTTCTCATTGCAGAAAACAAACTCCTCTGATCTCTACCTGTCTTCTAAAACCCCATCTTTGGTTCAATGAGTTATGCTGGATTCTAAGCAGGGAAGCTTCTCTGACGCTTTTTGACAGAGATTTTGAAACAGAAGTCTCACAAGCCATTTCTCCCGTAGATTTCAATGGGCTTTCACATAGATCTTGCAAACCTGAGTTCCTACATGCTAGATGTGAGAAGCACATTCTGCTCTCTGTTCCGTTTGTGTAAAAGTTGTTTGTAACAGCTAAACGTCCAGTAATTGTTTTTGTCCCAGATATACACCACACTGTTAAGACTGCTTGAATGCCGTTTGCAATGTGATTTCCCTTCTAATTTCAGAAAACAAACTCCTCTGAGCTCTACCTGTCTTCTAACTACCACATCTTCGGTTCAGGGAGTTATGCCAGATTCTAAGCGGGGAAGCATCTCTGACGCTTTTTGACAGAGATTTGGAAACAGAAGTCTCACAAGCCGTTTCCCCCTTTGGCTTCAATGGGCTTTCACATAGAACATGCAAACCTGAATTCCTACATGTTATTTGTGAAAAGGAAATTTTACTCTCCCCTCCTTTAGAGTAAGAGTAGCTTGTAAAAGCTGTACTTCCAGTGAGTGTTTTTGGCAGACATATACACCACACTTTTCAAGATTGCTTGAATGCCTTTTGCAGTGTGATTTCGCTTCTAATTTCCGAAAGCAAACTGATTGGAGCTCACCTTCTCTTGTAACTGCCACGTCTTCGGTACAGTGAGTTATAGTGGATTGTAAGCAGGGAAGATTCTCTGATGCTTTGTGACAGAGATTTTGAAACAGAAGTGTCAAACGCCGTTTCCCCTATAGGCTTCAAAGGGCTTTCACATAGAACTTGCAAACCTGAATTCCTACATGCTAGAAGTGAGAAGCACATTCTAATCTCTCCTCCCTTAGATTTACAGTAGCTTGTAAAAGCTAAACCTCCAGTGATTGTTTTTTCCCAGATATGCACCACACTTTTAAGCCTGCTTCAATGCCCTTTGCAGTATGATTTTGCTTCTAATTGCAGAAAACAAACTCCTCGGCTCTCTCACTGTCTTCTCAAAACCACGTCTTCGGTTCAATGAGTTGTGCTGGATTCTAAGCAGGGAAGCTTCTCTGACTCTTTTTGACGGAGATTTTGAAACACAGGTCGCACACTCCGTTTCCCCTTAGGCTTCAAATGGCTATC
>NW_007786406.1:0-2640 GCF_000696425.1 Galeopterus variegatus
CATTTAACTGACCTGACTCAAGTTTCTGTCTCTTTCTCTCTTTTTAAACTGAGGATTAAAAGGCCTGCCATATGTATGCTGGTTTTAATTGCATGGCTGAAAGAGTGTTCTGTATGCCACATTTCAGCCACTGTCCAGATCAGGATGTAGGACATTCCCAGATCCCCACCTGCCTCCTTCCACCCAGCACACACCTTCCACCCCCAGAGGGAACCTGTGTTTCAGCTTCTCTCAACACAGATTCGGCAGCCTGGTCTCGACCTTCATCGAATCAAACATGCAGTATGTGCTCTGTCCTGTCTTCTTTTCCTGGCATTTGCTCAGTGTCCTGTCTGTGAGACTCGGCCAGGTTTTTGCAGTTGTCACTGTGTTTGGTTTTTGTGGTATTTCATCAATGAATGCAAAAATTTATTTTGCTGTCTATATTGATATGGATTGTCTCTATGCTTTGGCTATTATGCTGCTATGTACATTTTTGCCCATGTTTTTTGTAACATAAGCATTTCTCTATGGAATGTCTAGAGAGTAAGGTAGGTGCAGTTTAGCTTTTGGAAATAACCCCAAACAGTTTTCCCAACTTCATAAATTCCAATTGCCCCATATCCTTATAAACACTTGATATTATTATCTTTTAAAACCCATTTTGATATGTATAGACAAAGCTTCTCTCCTTGACCAAACTCCAGCCAGGCTCCTCTGAGCCCTCTTTTCATCTAGGCTTCAGCCATGGTCTATAAAGTCTTGAACAAACGCTAACATTGTTTCTAACACCTCAAGACCACATCCCCAAGATGATACCAGCCCTGCTCAGATTGCCTACCTAGAAAAACTCGAGGCTGCCAACAGAATTTGCTGTTTGTTCCAGCCAACACCTGAGGATAGGGCCTCTGCCTCCAGGTCCAGTCTCAGAAGGAGGACAGAACCTTAAGTTTGGTGACTGCTGGCTGGCAGACACAGCCGCCCTGATCACATTCACACTGACTCACCCTCTGTAACTTTCCACTTTTTGACCCTGCAGAGGCCCCATTTGTCTTCCTTCCTTTCTTCCTTCTCCCTTTAACACCCATTCACCTCTGTACAAATCTGAGTTCAGTTCACACCGGACTCTTCTCTATTGTCATAGTTAGTACTGATTAAAATCTGTCCTCGCCACTTGAACTAGTGTCCAGCCTTATTCTTGATGGTAAGGTTATCTTACTGTGGCTTAACTTTATATTTTTCTAATGACTAGTGATGTTGAGCATCGTTTTATATGTGAGCCATGATATAAACAAATAGTCACTGAACTACTGGCTGTTTGGATATCTTCGTTTGTGAAGTACCCATTCAGGTTCTTTGGCCCATTTTCTTAAAAGTTGGGTTGTCTGTTTCTTGAGTGTTTTTACATGTATAACAGTTTTTTCTCCTAATATGGAGTGTGAAGAACAAATTGTCCATAGAAAACCAGAGTGGAATACATTAGAATGGAACTATTTAAGGGTGAAAGAATAGGGATTGAACATAATGAAAATGCTGAAACTGTTGGTGCCTTTAGAAGATTTGGAAAGGGTGAGATTAGCAATGGGTCTCTTGATGTATTCCAAAGGAAATCTGTTCCTTGGGAGCAAGATGAGCATTAAAAATAATAAAACAGAAATGACTTAATGACTTATATGTATAATGGAAAAAATGTTCATTAGATGTTATAGCAATAATGGGGAGTAAATAAAACAGTAAAAAATTGTAGGAAAATGTCATGGCTTCTATGTAAAACTGTTCCTAGAGTATTCTATTCTTTCTATACCATGATAAGGCTCACATCAATAAATAAATAAAGGACATAAAATAGTGGGATTTACATATTTAGAGAAGATTTTAGGGTTCTCTTTAGTGATGGCCTTTTTGTGCGTAAGGTTGCAAGTGATAACTTCCTTAAGTTTACCATCTTATTAGCCTGACATGGCCCATTCCTGTGTGTTTTACTGCAGTCTGTCCCTGTCTCCTTAGAAGCTGACAGCATGGTTAAGGACTCCCACAAGGCCTTTTCCCTTTGGGTGTGGAACTTCCCGGCCCAGGAGCCTTGCCTTTCCTGAAGGAAAAGTGAGGCCATCCCAAGAGGAAGGAAGAGGAGCTCAGAGCTGGTGGAGTGGCCCCTTTTCTAAATGTTGTTTCCTTAGAGCTGTTCTCATAGCTTAATTTTACCTTATTCTTTTCCTACTCCAAAGAATATGTAAGAAAACAACGTTCAGAACCTTCTATTACTTACCTGTATTAGTTCAATGACCCTTCATTTATCTCAGTGCTAATCATTGTTTTATGCCACAAATCCTTACTGAACACTCCCATGGGCCAGGTGCTGTGCTTGTCATTGTGGGCTCAGGACACACACGTCCCCAAAGGCAAGGAAAACATCACCAAATTAGTAATCATATTAAGATTGGGGGGTACTCAAAGGTGTTCCCTGCAACAGTTACAGTGAATTATGAAAAACACTCAGTGCTCAGCAATAGGAGGAGAGTGACTCAGTTGTGGGGTAGTCATGGCACACACTGCTAGGAAGCAGCTGAAATGAGTGGAGAGGATTTAGAGATGGTGACAGAAAAAACTGAGACATATGGCATAATATACTCTTGTAGGAATGTGTGTGTGTGTGTGTGTGTG
>NW_007786407.1:0-2640 GCF_000696425.1 Galeopterus variegatus
TTAAATGCCAAGAGATCATTAAGGCACATGCTAGCCACAAGGTCACTTGGTTTTTCTTTCTGGTTTCTATGGTCTGTCTTATCCTTTCAACTACATTGTTAGCTAAATACAACATGCATAAGGAGACAGATGGCTTTATGCTTTGCAACCTCTACTTTAATAATAATAATAATAATAATACCCATAGAATGAACAGTGCTTTTGCGCTTGGCGTACCCTCAACAAATGTATTTACTTGATTTTGATTGAAATGACACTGTCTTCTTCTTTTAGTTGTCTTCTCTACTCAAATCAATTGATATTTATATTGTGTCAAACTTTTACTATGTTCATTCTACCTGGTCTAGTTGTCTAAATAGAAACTGAATGCCAGAGAAACTTAGAAATTACTATATCAGCATGTTTACTAGACAGTTTTATTGCAACCTGCTCAATAGTGAGCATGAAATAACTAAAGCATAATAAGGGTGACACATTGCCAGAGGGAGATGTTTAATGGTTTGATGCAAGCAGTGGTAAGTTTCTAGGCCGTAGCAAGATCTGTTTCCAGCTTTGACTCCAACAAAAAGTGGGCCCTTCTGCCAAAGATAATGAAACAAAACCCTGCCCATGCTCCTTTGCAATGATAGAAAGGTAAACACTGCTGGCAGTTGAGAGGATAAGAAACTAATATTAGAAGCAGAAAACTACATTGTAACACACACTGAGAGGGAAGAAGTTTGCGAATATCTGCCTTGTCTTTATTTGAACATCAAAGTTTTTAGAAAGGGAGGCCCTGCTGAGCTCTAGTGACTTGCCCTCTCAAAGGGCCAATAGAACAAGCTTCTGTTCTACAAATTTCTCCTTCTCATCACTCAGTTCAGTTCAGAAAATCATTCACTTCAGAAAGGGACTCTTCATCCTACCTCTTGGCCCCTCTCTTCTCTTCTTTGTTTTTCTGGAGATGGGCTCTACTTTGGCTTCTGGAGATATGTTCCTCCTATTTTCTAAGGTCAAACAATTATGGCTAATGAAATCTGCAAAGTAGAGGTTCGTAGCAGGCAATTACTTTTCCAAGCTCAAATCCATGCATTTTCATAGGCAGAAGCCCAAAGGAGTAGAGCTGCATAGATAAAAGTATGTTGACTAAATTAATTCTCTAAATGAGGCTTCTAGTGAGCTATACATGTCTTACAGGTATGCTGTTCATCTCAGAAGAACCCTTTCAGTGGCCAGTTGGGGCAGTCAGAGTCCCCCAGATCCCTTAGGGTGGACAACTCATCTTGGTTTGCTCAGGGTTTCCTTATTTTAGCACTGAAAGTTCTACAGCCTAGGAAAACCCCTCAGGTTCCAGGAAACCTCTGATAACCATGGGCCAAGCTTTACTTTTCCTATAATGTATTCTAAAACTATTATTTTCTATAATATGTGCTAGATTTTTTTTAAAAAAAGCTGAGATACTCTAAATGATCCTGTGATTATATTATAATGTGATTATGATTATAATCCACATTTTTCAAATGAGGCCTTAAGACCCACAGGTTAAGTGACTTGTCCAAACACACAGCCAATAAATGATAAAGCCAAGACTTAAAACTAGGCCTTCTAATTCCAAATCTCTATGCATTTGTCACTATATCACATTACTGTCGGTCTTTTACTCAGAGGCAATATAGGATTTTCCCCTCCTCTAGTCCCACTGACTGATTGGAAGAAGTGAAGGTATTATTTGCCCTCACTAAGTGTTTTATCTCTAATTTGTACCATCTGGGTTGTTTGCACCCAGTTGATGAGGTAGCACTTTAGCAGTTTTGCTTGGATCCTGAAGAAACAGCTTAAGTCCACATATAATTCTATTATTTTTCTCTCCCCCAAATACCTATACAACCAGTATGGCTAGGTCAGGATGGCTTAACACAGACAGACAGACACACACACACACAGACAAGAATTTCTTCCCTCTGATATTCAGGTCTTACTGCTAAGTCTGAATTACCATGCCAGGCTCTTTTTTCTTTCAAAATAAGACTTCTCACAGGCACCCTGAATTTGGTGGCCTATCAATTTCCCTACTACTGATCCAGTCTTCGTATGTGTAGGTCTGAACCCCAATTGAGGGCACTGTCCAAGTTCTTTACTCTCCTAAGACCCTGTGTAAACTGATGGAGACAAATGTATACATTGGAAAGTTTTCACATATCACATCACGTTGAACAAATCTGAGTCCCAGCTCTGGCCTAGATAGATACTCTGTTAGATGCAATCCATGATTTCATCCACCCTTGCTCTATAGATTTGTACCTCCCACACTTGATATAAACAAAAGTATCTTATCATTAAACTTGGGGAATCTTCTAAAGCATGAGATTCTGTAGTTATCACTCTGTGACTCTGGAACAACTATTTCAAGTATTGCTTTCCTGTAGGGAACTTTATCCATAAAGATTATGTGGCAGATGGTGTCACCTTGTGTGAAAAGATTTGTACTCAGATCGTTCTGAGCAGCGATGACTTCTACAAATCTCATGTTCTGGCCTTTCCTCCCTGGCACCTTAGAGTCTGAACATTAAGATAATGATCAGGAGTTACGGTGATGTTTACATGGTTGACAGTGTAAAAGTCCCCAAAGCAAAAGAGAGGCCTGCTATGCCTGAGTACACT
>NW_007786408.1:0-2640 GCF_000696425.1 Galeopterus variegatus
AAGGCAGCATGAATTCCCAAGGAGAATGCAGCCACCTACAAGCCAAGGAGAAAGGCCTCAAAGAAACCAAGCCTGTTGACACCTCCATCTGACTTCCAGCCTCCAAAACCACAAATACATTTCTGTTGTTCAAGCTGCCCTAGCAAACTAATACAAATACCTAACCCCACTGGCTCGTCTCAATTCTGGCACATAGGAATTTTACAAATAAGAAAACTGAGACTTAGGAGAAGATTCAAAGTCAACATAATGAGTAAGGAGTAAGTGTAGGTCTCGGAACTCGGTCTTCTAATTGCAAACCCCATGCTGCATCCACCTTGCTCATGAGGATGGGCGGATTGACAGGGAACAAATAAAATCCAGCCAGCCCTCTCTAGCTGTGGGTTTCCCAATTGTGGATTCAACCAACCACAGATTGGAAATATTTGAAAAATAAAAATTGCATCTGTACTGAAAACGTGCAGACTTTTTTCTTGTCATCATCCCCTAAACAATACAGTATAACAACTATCCATAGCATTTACATTGTATTGGGCATTATAAGTAACCTAGAGATGATTTAAAGTATACAGAAGGATGTGTGTAGCGTATATATGCAAGTACTACACCATTTTATATCAGGGACTTACGCATCCGTGGATTTTGGTATCTGGATGACTGTAATGTGGGTGGGCCTCATCCAATCAGTTGAAGGCCTTAAGAGCAATAACAGAGGTTTCCCAGAAAGGAAGAAATTGTGCCTCAAGGTTGCAGCATAAAGTCCTGCTTGAGTTTCCGGCCTGCTGGCCTGCCCTGCAGATTCCAGACTTGCAAGACCCTGCAAGTGTGTGAACCAATTTCTTTAAAATGTGTCTATATTTTCTATTGATTCTGTTTTTCTGGAGAACACTGACTGATACACAGAAGTAAGAAGGAAGAGAGAAGAGAGGGGATCCTGGTAGTCTGAGTTCCTGTTTCCTCTTGTCCTGGAGGCCACCACCTCACTTGCCCTTCCTGTGGTGCACACTGCCCACGCCCTGCCCACTTGACCTTGGGTTATGCCATTGCAATGGGGACTTTCAATGCCTGTGAGTTTTCTCCGATGGTCTCCCAGGGAAGGCCTGCCTGTTCCTCCAACACTCTCACCAGAGACCTGGACCGGCAGGGGGACCAGCTGGACTCGCCACAAGGCATCTGTCTGAGCTCAGGAGTGGCAGTAACAGGGTCCAGGAAGGACCAAACTCCCCCATGGCTCAGGCTCAGACAGTGGAAGTGAGTCCATCCACCTCCTCCTAGATAGATTCCTCACTAGCAGCCCCCAGCCACTGCTGACCTCAGGGTTCTGGGAACTGCCTGCCTGACTCCTAGCCAACAGGATAAATGGTGCTGGAGCCTGCACTGCTGAGCCAGTTAGGGACGACAGGGGCTGCCAGGCACAATGGGCTGCTCCAGGCCCTTCTCACCAAGCCTGGACTGACTGCCTCCACGGGGCCCAGTTAGGAAGGCAGCAGGGCCCTACACTGACTTCTTCACTTGCAAAGGTGGAGGGTGAGTCTATGTCGGCTCTGCCTAGAGTAGGGCAGATAGAAAACATCACGAGGGGAGGGCTCCCTTCCCCTCCTCGTTGCTGTTGAGTTCATTCTCACACCACCCTGGGAGGTAAGTATGATTATTATTCTGCTTTTACAGATAAGGAAACTGAGGCACACGGAGAGGGGAAATAACATGTCCAAGGCCACCCAACAAGTCAACAGGCAACCCTTAGCCACTTGGCTACACTGCCAGATTGACTTGAAGTTCACTCCAGACTACCTGGGCCATGGCGCAAGGTGGTCTCCCCCATCGGGGCCATGCCTCCAGGACAGGCAACCTTGATGGGAAGGCAGCAGGCTGCCAATTCGAACTGTGGAAGACCAGGAACTGGCAGGGACTGGGGCCTGGGTCTTAGGGGAGAATCAGGATCCAAGCTAGGTCTCTGCAGCCCAGAGCAGGGAGCCAAATCTAACAAGATGAAGCAGGCAGGGCGAGTGTGGAGTCCTGCCCTGCAGCCCCAGACCCAGCGGGCAAGCCCCAGATGGGGCGGAGAAGTCCACACCAACAATAAGTTCAGTGTGAGTCAGCAGTGTGCGTTGTGGACTCCAACAGTCAAAGGCAATCTCAGGCTCTCTTGCTGGCAGAATCATTAGAGAACAAGCCTTGCACCCTCCTCACCCATCAACACACATGTGCTGGACGCTGGGATGTGCCACCCAGATCCCCTGCAATGAAGGTCTTTTTGCCTAAGCTGAGGGAAGCATGGTCAGTCCCTACAGGTACTGCCCCAGCTGCCCAGACAGAGCCATCTCACCCAAGGGCCAGCTGTTCCCAGAGTAGCCCCCATCCAGTGAGTGGTGGATGCGGGACTTGAAAAGCCTGGCCACATCCTTGTCTTGGAACAACTCTGAAGCACCATTCTAGCTGCAGAGCTCCTTGTGGGGTCAGTAGCAGCTGTCCATGGGCCTGCTTCACAGCTCAGCCTCTCCTACGCACTCCTGCTCCAGCCCCCTCCTTTCCACCAGCGTCAGTCCTAAAAGCCATCCTTAATAAATAAACATCCTCCGTCTTAGACTCTGTCCCAGGGTCTGCTTCCTGGGGACTCACCCTGGGGTCTGCAATGAGCCC
>NW_007786409.1:0-339 GCF_000696425.1 Galeopterus variegatus
TTGATTAGTTTTAGTATTTTATATATTGGGAACTCTCCTGCCAGGCAATGAGGTAAAGAATAGGGAGAGAAAAAGCTATACCATTAGAAAAACACAATACAATTAAGCTATTAATTAAGTTATATTTTATTATACTTTTTATGGCTCTAACATGGTTAATGTTCTTGCTGAACATCAAACTTCTTTAAGGCAGTGATTATATTATATTCATCTCTCTCCCACAGTATCCATTAAATAATTTACATTCAGTAATTACTGTACTTAATATTATTCTGTATTAGTGATAACCAATATTCTTATATTTGTTTAATTGACTACTAATTTATTTTATATATGTTG
>NW_007786409.1:2411-2640 GCF_000696425.1 Galeopterus variegatus
GATGGCCTAGACTCTCCATTAAATTGATTAAATTTATGATTAAATTAAAAATATCCTCAAATATTAGCCACACACATGGAACAGCATTTGAGTAGTTGTTTCTTACTTTCAGCTCTAAAGTATGCCAAATTTATGTTTATAAACAATCTTCATTAAGTCTTAAAGGCACTGTTGATCTGAGTTAAGTCTCTAATTCTGGGTATCCAAGGCCTCTGTCCTCTTTTTCTTC
>NW_007786410.1:0-486 GCF_000696425.1 Galeopterus variegatus
TATTCTTAGTTTTGTATTCTGCCAAGGAGTTCAAGTTTTCTGAATGAATGGAGAAGACTGTGCAAGCTGTGATAGTTTTTTCTATTTGAAAATGGCAGTGATCCTCATGCTCCAGAACTCGAGGGCCACTAATTACTCAAATCACAACTTGTGGAAATAGACTCTTTAATGCACTATGCACTCTTTTCTTAGGAAAACATTACAAAATGCTCTGATTTGACTTATGACATTCCAGATTGATGCAGGGCACAAATAATCAACTGAGGTAAATTTCCTTTAGGTAAAAATTCAAGCAGAATAAAAGCCCTTGGACTCCATGGACAGAATTCGGTGGAAGCAAGTTCTACAGTCCTAGCATTTCTTTCCTTACTTTTTTGAGATCCTGTCACTTCTGTATTACAACTTGCATTCAACTTTCAAGTTAAAAAATATATATGTTCTTCCTATTTTCGCTGTGATGAACAACAATATTAAATTTGTATTCTT
>NW_007786410.1:2239-2640 GCF_000696425.1 Galeopterus variegatus
TAGTCCCTTTGTTCTACTGCCTTGATTGCATTGAATCATTGTCATCACACATATCCTTGCTATGGTCCAGAAAATTTCTCTTAGTTTCTGATCATTTTAGTATTGTATTAGTCAGGGTTCTCTGCAGAAACTGAATCAGTAAGGTATATACAGATACATAGAGATTTATATGAGGGATTGGTTTACTCCTCAGCTGAAGAGTCCTATTGTTCACTTTCTGCAAGCTGGAAACTCAGAAAATCCCATGGTATAGTTGCAGTCCAAACCCAAAGGCCTGAGAACAAGGGGAGCCAATGGTTCAAGTTCTAGTCCAAGTCAAAAGGCCTGAGATCCAGGAGTGTCAAGAGCAGGAAAAGATGGATGTCCCAGCTCAACAGACAACAAATTTGCTCTTCCTCCAC
>NW_007786411.1:0-206 GCF_000696425.1 Galeopterus variegatus
CCATGTGAGCTTGGGCTAGTTACCTAACCTCTCTTAGCCTCATCTGTAAAGAAAAGATAAACTTATCTACTTAATGGATGTACTGAGGATTAATTGAATAATGCATATAAAGTGCTTAGCACAGTGCCTAATACATAGCAAACATCCTATTAAAGCTATTGCTAAAACATTGCAAAACCAAGATATGCAAATCAAAACCACAATAA
>NW_007786411.1:2216-2640 GCF_000696425.1 Galeopterus variegatus
ATGTCATTAGTTATTAGAAAAATATTCAGGGAAGCAAACCCTTCCATATTCATTCATGCACGCATTCCACAGGTATGAGGGCCTTCCATGTGTCCAATGCTGTTCTAGGCACCGTGGTTCCAGTGCTAAACAAATGAGGTGGCTCTTAGGTTCTTTTCTTTCTATTCTTGGAGCTTTGATTTTGCTTATATATGAGGTATTCCTGACCCTAGGCCCTCCTAAAACTCTAATTTTCTGAAAGTTGTTTGAGGGTGGCCAAAAAAGCAAGCCACAGTGGGAACCCTCCTCCTATCCCATTCTTGGTCCAGACAGTCCTATTTCTCTCTCTCTTTTTTTAGGTAGTTTCTCTAACTCTCTGGTACAATTTCCCACATTTACCCCAAACTGTGTACATAGGTGAAGTCTTATGGAAAAAAAAAAAAAA
>NW_007786412.1:0-307 GCF_000696425.1 Galeopterus variegatus
GGCTTTGATGTGGCCCTGCCGTGATTGGTCATTAAGGGGAAAGTAGACACACAGCAGGGGGGTAGCGAGGACATTCTTCCAACTTTGTCCTCTAGGACACACTCCTGAGAGAGACTTGATGAGAGAAGATGTTCTCGAAGGCAGAGTGTTCAGGAAGACCCCTTTGACTTTCTTGACCTCATTCTGCTGAACGGTTTCCTTGCTTCCCATTAATGTTGTTAAAGTTAGCTATTTTCTTTTTTCATCTCATAAGCCTCATGTTCATCGTTAAAAATGAAGAAAATTGAAGATGAGGAAATGTGAATAT
>NW_007786412.1:2391-2640 GCF_000696425.1 Galeopterus variegatus
CCTCTCGTAAACTTTTTGAAGACCCCTCATATAATACATCTATGTTCCAAGTCTCCCTCTCCGTACATCTCTTGGCTTTCTCCTCCTTGGTAGATTAGCTTTAACCTCATGAAGAAGCTGAAGTGGTTCCATGTATCCCATTTAAACATGACAATGTCCAAAGCAAGAGGGGACCATCTCTCTCTCTCTGTTGCTATTTTAAGATATTTTATTTTACATTTATCTTATTATGAAAGAGATTGAATATGT
>NW_007786413.1:0-2639 GCF_000696425.1 Galeopterus variegatus
CGATCTGATAACCTGATACCAAGAAAAGGAAGCACGAGTTAATCACCCGAGATGTGCTGACGAAGGGAAAGAACTGGCTGACCACTAAAAAAGTTTCCACCATGCTTTTTGATTTATTGACTCAAGCTTGCTGATGTAATAAAAATAGTACCCAAAGCCCCCCTACAGAGCTGTAAACTTAAATCAAAGGCATTATCTCATGCTCTACTGGGCTCCAGCCCCAAAGCGCTGATGGCCCACAGAGAGAGAACGTGCATAGTTATGCATTGAAGTCTCTGTCTGTGTTTGTTATTTTCACTGATCCTCTTCATCCCTTTTTGGATACCCACCCCTTGCAGAAGCTGGACTTCAGCAATTTTCCTTTGTTACCTATTTATTCCTGTATGAAATATAACTTGTGTAGCATTTTGGGATTGTGTAAATATGAATCATGTAAAAAAAAAAGATATAAATCAATTCAGTTTGTTAGAACTCACAGTAAAATTTTTCTTCATTATTATTGTAAGAAAATATTACATACATCTAAAAAAGTAAGATTAAATGTTAAGATTGCCTATCATTTGAAAATATTTCTGTATCTTTTGATAAAAATAATTTTTAATTAAATAATGCTTATCTTTTTAAATGGCATTTTTTTGATGTTCAAATCAGAATAATTAGTATCTTTACCTTTATACAATGTAATCAATTTTTGCCACCCATTACCAATTCCTCCCTTCCCCCCCTTTACACTCCTGGTGACCTCAGTTCTATTCCTTTCTCTTATAAAGTCTAATGTATTATTGTGATTGGTGTATTTTTTCTTTGTTTTCTTTGTTTATTTATTTATTTAATTTTTTATTAGCTCTCATTTGTAAGTGAGGACATGTGGTATTTATCTTTCTATGTCTGGCTTATTCACTAACATAATTTTCTCTAAGTTCATTCATGTTGGTACAAATAGCAGTATTTAATTCTTTTTTAGGGCAGAGTAGTACTCCACTGTATAAATATACCACATTTTCCTTATCCACTCATCCAGTGATGGGTATTTAGGTTGGTTCCAACTCTTGGCTATTGTAAATGGAGCTGCAATAGACACGGGAGTACAGGTGTCCCTTCGACATGATGATTTTTTTTTTTTTTTAAAGATGACCAGTAAGGGGATCTTAACCCTTGACTTGGTGTTGTCAGCACCACGCTCAGCCAGTGAGCGAACCAGCCATCCCTATGTGGGATCCGAACCCAGGGCCTTGGTGTTATCAGCACCGCACTCTCCCGAGTGAGCCACGGGCCGGCCCAATGATTTTCATTCCTTTGTGTTTATACCCAGCAGTGGGATTGCTGGTTTATATGGCAGTACTATCTACAGTTGTTTGAGGATCCTCCTTATGATTTTCCATAATGGCTCCACCATTTTACAGTCCCAACAACAGAGTAGGCAGGTTCCTCTTTCTCTACATCCTTCACCAGCATTTGTTATTCTCTGTCTTTTTGATAATAGCCAGTCTAACTGGAGTCATGTGGTATCTCAATGTGGTTTTGAATTTCATTTCCCTGATGATTAGTGATGTCAAGCATTTTTTCATGTGTCTGTTTGCCATTGGTATATTTTCATTTGAGAAATGTGTATTCAGCTCCTTTGCCCATTTTTTAATTGGGTTACTTGTTTTTTACTGTTAAGTTGTTTGAGTTCCTCATATATTCTGGATATTAATCCTTTGTCGGATGTATATTTTTCAAGTATTTTCTACCAAACTCTGTTGTTTCTTTTGCTGCGCAGAAGGCTTTTCATTTAAAACAATCCAAGTTGTTTCTTTTTCTTTATTTTTGCCTGTGCTTTTGGAGTCATATTCATAAAATCTATGCCCAGTACTACTTCCTGCAGAGCTCCCCTTATGGTTTCTATTAGGAGTTTTACAGTTTCTGGATGTATATTTAATTCTTTAATCCATTTTGTGTTGATTTTGGCATATCGTGAGAGGTACGGGACTACTTTCATTCTTCCACACATGGATGTCCAGTTTTCCCAGTACCATTTATCGAAAAGGTAGTCTTTTCTCCAATGTATGTTTTTGATGCGTTTGTTTCAGATCAGTTGGCTGTAGGTATATGGGCTGATTTCTGGGTTCTCTGTTCTGTCCCATTGGTCTGTTGTCTGTTTTTATGTGAGTACCATGACTTTTTGGTTACTCTAATCTTGTAGTATAATTATAATCAGACAGTGTTATGACACCAGCTTTATTTATTTATTTATTTTTGCTCAGGATTGCTTTGGCTTTTTGGTGTCTTTTCTTGTTCTGTGTGAATTTCAGGATTTTTTTTCCCATTTCTGTAAAGAATTTATTGGTATTTTGATGGGGATTGCATTGAGTTTTTAGATCACTTTGGGTAGTATAGACATTTTTACAATGTTAATTCTTCCAATCCAAGAACATGGAATATCTTTTTGTCTTCTTGTCTCCTCTTTAATGGACATTTTCACAATGTTAATTCTTCCAATCCAAGAGTATGGGACATCACTTTGTCTTCTTGTCTCCTCTTTAATTTCTTTCAACAGTGATTTGTAGTTTTTGTCATCGAGATCTTTCACATCCTTGGTTAACTTTATTCCTAGGGTTTTTTTTTTTTTTTTTTTTTTTTTTTTTTTTTTTTTTTTT
>NW_007786414.1:0-2639 GCF_000696425.1 Galeopterus variegatus
CCAGATACAAGGTAAATGTTTTTAAAAAATTAACTATATTTCTAAATACTAGCAACAAAAAACAGAACATGAGCATTTTAAAAGATACATTTACAATAGTATAAAAAATCTAGGAATAAATCTGTGAATGTTATGCAAGACTTTTATATAGAAAACTACAAAACGTGATTAAGAGAAATTAAAGAAGACCTACGTAAATCCTGGGAAATGCCATGCTCTTGGATCATAAGACTAACTATTGAAAAGATTTTAATTCACACTTCATAGATTTATATATTCAATGCAATTCCAGTCAAAATAGGTTCTTCATAGCAGAAATTAATAAGCGAATAGTAACATGTATACAAAAATACAAAGGGCCAAACCTGGAAGGCTCACTCTACTAGATATCACAATTTGCATAATGTTACAGTATTTCAGATAGTGCAAAGATAAACAAATATATAAACGTAGCAAAAGGGAGAGTTTAGAAATAGATTTACAGAAGTCGAGCAATGGATGACAAAGATGGCATTGCAGTGCAATGGAAATATGACAGTCTGTTCAATATGGAGCCAGATCAGTTGGATATCCATATGAAAAAAGTGAATCTTGATTCCCCTCTCCAAATCAACTGGAGATAAAAATAGGGAAGGTCAAATAATAAAGTGTCTAGATAAAATATGGTAGAACATCTTCATTTATTAGACGGAATGCAAAAAGTGCTGATCATAAAAGAAAACTCCAATTATTTAACCGTCTTAAAATTAATAATAAGATAGTATGACAATATTAAATGTTAGCAAGAATGTGGTTTAACTGAAACTGCCACGGTCCAGTCAGGAACTGCATATGTCAGAATGTACTCAATCTCAACATGTACCTTATGATTCAAAAATGTCTAGGTACCTACCCAGCAGAAATGCACATGTAATCCAAAAGACAGGCATGTAGACATCCATGTCAGAACAATTAATAAAAGCCAAATATTGGAAGAAAAAATTTAAATTATCAACAAAACAGAATAATAAATTGTATTATATTTTTACAACAGAATACAAAGTGAAAGTGAACCACTGCAACAAAAAAAGGTTGAAACTCATAAATAGAATAGACATGATAGAGATATTCATTTCTGCCTTCTCAATCTACAAATTTGTCAGAATCAGTTTTAAGACATGAATGGACTTCAGAATCCTCTGGCTCAATAGCTGTATTCTACAAATTGGGAGCAAAGATCATAAAGATGGGAGTTCACTTACCCAAAGTTATCTTGCCACTACAGGATAATAAGAATTAGAAGATGCCATGTGCCACGGGGCTTGACTCAAAGCCACAGTTCGGGTTCTGCTCCACCTGTCTTGTGCCCCTTTGCACCAGCAGGCTGTCCAGGGAGGCTTTTTCTCCTGGTGATGGCTGCAGTGCAAGAGGTCAAGCCCAACCACTCACAGAGCCCAAAGACAACTAGGTGTTGAGGCTGAGATAGTGATCTCATAGTAGTGACAAAGATCAAACAGGGTGGCAATACCAGTGAATATCAGTGAGATGAGAATATGTAACTAGGTCATTTCTTCTACTCTTGAATCTATTAGTATACTCCTCAAAGTTGGCTTAGTGGTATAGGATGGCCATATGCAAGGCTATCAACATTCACTCACTTCCCTCTTGCTTTTTGAGAAATTAATCAAAGCTTGAGATGGGGCATGAGGCAGTGTGTTTCTTTTCTACAACTGTAGTGCTAAAGCCAGGGAATATTGGAAGTTCTATATCAGAGGAACCTGACCAGCCATAATAGCCAGACCCAAATTCATGCCATCAATTCAAGGGGCCAGGTCACCAACCACAATTAGATTTTGACTTATATACTTATAAACTGATTTATTTGAAATGGCTTCTTGGATTTCTGGGTTGAGCAGTATTCTGAGGCAATGTTCATATTAGGTGGAAAATACAGCAATTGACAATTACTGATAGCAGTCGTGGACAAGGCATCACGAGTGATGTGTTCTCAACAGAAGGCAGGAGATAAGATGGACACACACTAGGTTTCACAAAACCAGGAAAAGAGACGGAAGTGAATCAGGTGAGAAGAGGTGAGATAGAAGGTATCATCCAATATCGCCAGATGTGAAACACTGACACATATTGCAGCTTTGCAATATGTGTCATGTTACTGTACAGACATGTCTTTGTTTAAAAGAAGAGCTTGAAACCCCAGCATCCCTTGGCATATCCAAGTGGATCTGTTTTTGAGAAGAGTGAAAGCCCCACATTAGTCTCCAAGAACACAGCACTGAATAATGTGCTCCATCCCCTTGAAGAGCTGCAGGTCTAGTGGGATAGTTGCAGAAGTGAATATTGACATTCAACACTTACAGCCACCAGAATCAAACAGGGAAGTTTTCATAAATATAGACGTTGTATACGACTGGCCTACGATGGAGCCTAGGGACAGTGTTTCTTAAAACCATCCCCCCAGGACTCTGATGACTGAGAATAAAGAGGAAGAATGGAAGCCTTTGCATACTTTGGATAAAGTAGGGGAGAGGCAGTCAAGGCTAAAGGAGCAGCATGTGTGAGGTTATGGAAGTACAAAATAGCTTAATATCTTCAAGGACATACTGTTCAGTTTTGTTTTGTATAGCTGGAGCAGACTGAGT
>NW_007786415.1:0-307 GCF_000696425.1 Galeopterus variegatus
TCCTAAGGGGCTATTGAAATGTAAAGCAGCTTCTAAGGGGCTATTAAGCAGCTTCTAAAGAAACCTTACCAAAGGCAGGCAGGCCCAAGTACACTAAACATTAAAAGAAGGGGAAAGCCCCCACCAGGTCCCAAGAACTGGCTAGTTCCTTATCTCCCCAAGGAAGATACACGATTGAGAGAAGCGCTGTTTCTTATCGGTGGTACCAGCCTGCTAAAGCCGACCTGTAAATCTAAAGATGCCACGGATCTATCGGGGTGCCAGCATGCTAAAGTCTGCCCATAAATCCAAGGGCGCCACAGATAAC
>NW_007786415.1:2341-2639 GCF_000696425.1 Galeopterus variegatus
TTCTACTTGTAACACTGAGGCCCCAGTGTGGAGAGTGAGGGGTCGGTAAGCTGACTATGCAGCCTCTGATTTCCACACCATTTTAGGAGAATCTCACATGTGTTGAGATTTCACAAACGGAAAAAATGTTGTAAAATAACCGGCTGTATGAAAAGCTGGAGTATGTGATGGTGGCATAGAGTTTGCATTTCCCCTCTCTCAATATTCACAATCGAGTGTTCTATTACACGGTAGGAAAAACATACGGGTATTTTTACGTGTTGCGTATATTTTACCTCAAATTGAATTCTAAATATAG
>NW_007786416.1:0-280 GCF_000696425.1 Galeopterus variegatus
ATGTTCTTACTCCAAAAATGATAACTACATGAGGTAATGCATTTGTTAATTAGCTAGATTTAACCATTACATAGTATGTATATATATTTCAAAACATCATGTTGTACACAATAAAAGCATACAATGTTATCTGTCAATTTAAAAAAATTAATTTAAAAAAAAGAATCATTGGAGGTGAGATTTGCCTATGTAGGCTGAAAGTTTTTAGGAGTTGTCAGGTGTCAAGACACATCACAGCCTGTTCAGTCCTAGAAAAAAACTATAGATATTCCAGAGCATA
>NW_007786416.1:2183-2639 GCF_000696425.1 Galeopterus variegatus
GGGCCTTTCATGAAGTTTGATAGGAATTATTATCTGAACAGAATCAATCCTGGTGCTTGTTACAAGCCACTTCCACATGATCCCAGGGCTGTCTGGACCACGCTGAGGGCTGGTCAAGAGGTCAGCAATGTCACCATGGAGGTAAGGGGGGAGATGGTCACCTCGTTCTTTGCTTCCTAGTTTACAAAGGCACCAGGGCTTCCCTGGTTCTGCCCTCTACTGACCCCACTGCATTTATGGTCCTAAGACTACACTTGACTACAAAAAAGAGAGAGTCTGTTCATAAACCATCTGCCTCGGTTTTTACTAGGCAATACAGATGGCTTAACAATCCAAGTAATATACAAGGTTGAAAAGGATACATTTAATGGGCTCACTCCCGCTCTGAGCACTCGGCTCCCACCGCAGGCAACCACTTTACCAGTTTCCAGTGTATCCTTCACTGCTCTTCATGCA
>NW_007786417.1:0-700 GCF_000696425.1 Galeopterus variegatus
CATCTGTTTTATGAGATTAATTATTCCAAAGAATAACAATACCTACCAATTATTAAGTTTATGGGTCAAAGATTTTACATATATTATTACCAATCCTCAAAGGTATTATTTCCATTTTACAAATAAGGAAACTGACATGTAGCAAGCTCAGATAGCCTCCCCAAGGATACACAGCTAATAAATGATGGGGACAAGATTTAAACCCAGAACAAACCCAAGCCTAAGCTCTCTGCAATCTACGCACAGCTTCCTAAATAAAAGAAAACCCTTGAGTCCGTGTCTGCTCTTATGTCCAGTTACCTCAGCGTGAACCCATAGCAACTTCTCATTCTGGAGGGATTCTCAAACCTACCAGGCTTTAGTTCTTTTTCTCTATTCTAATCTGCAGATGGATTTCTGGAGGTACAGAATTCGCTGGAAAAAACTTCACTGTGCTTCTGCACTGCTCAAGGATTATTGCAATAATTTGAACCAGCATACTCTGGATCATCAGCCAAAGACATGCCACAAGATTTCAGTGTCCAATTTGCATTTCAATCTTTGGATCATATCGATGACATATGAAGGGTAAATGATGTTCAAAGAAAATTTGAAACAGATAAAAAGAAGTGGAAGATGTGAGTTATCTTCCAGCTGGTGGGAACATTTGTGTGTCAAACTCAAAAAGCACATGACATAGCAGACTGCCTCATACAACATT
>NW_007786417.1:2231-2639 GCF_000696425.1 Galeopterus variegatus
AAAGCTGAGAATGGTGTTGGGGTGGCAGGACAAGAACTGTAGTTTCGGGCCGAGCCCGTGGCGCACTCGGGAGAGTGTGGCGCTGGGAGGGCAGCAGCGTTCCCGCTGCGGGTTCGGATCCTATATAGGGATGACCGGTGTGCTCACAGTGCTCACTGGCTGAGCACGGTGCGGCCGGTCTCAAAAAAAAAGGACAAAAAAAAAAAAGAACTGTAGTTTCAAATACAAGATTCACATCCGCCAAAATCAAAAAAGTTTAAAAAATCTTGTAAATGTTACCCAACACCGTAGCCACCAAGACCACAACCCTAAGCTTTATCCTCTATTTCATAGGCCCCAGATGAAACATCTTAGATGTTTGAATTTGTCAAGCTGTGGCACAATGTTCTCTCCTGCTTCCCTGCAAAT
>NW_007786418.1:0-2639 GCF_000696425.1 Galeopterus variegatus
GGTACAAATGTTGGTGGGGAAAATTTAAATTATCATTATTTGTAGATAATATGACTAAAAACTAGGATATACAAAAATTCAATAATTACAAAGTCAATACACTTGCATAAAAACAACAGTTTCCTTCATACCAATAAAAAACAATTCAGAAGTATAATAGAAAAAAAATTACAATAGCAAGAAGGGATATAAAAATACTTAGAAATACTTAAGAAAAAAACTTAAGAAACCTAATAAAAAAAATTCCTGAGTCACGTAAGAGGAAGCTTGAGAAGAGAGACATACACCATATTACCAGATTGGAAGACTAAATATTTTAAAGCTGACAATTTAATCAGAATAAATTGATAAATCTAAGGCAATCTCAACTCAAGTCACATAAGGACTGACAGAGAACAGACTGTAAATATTCAGAAAGCCTAGGGGAAAAAAAAAACACGTTCATCTTCACTAGCAGGCCAAAAAAAAAAAATAATGTGCACTTATTTTGAATATGATATGTTGCCTAATTAGCAGAGATAATAAGTATATTAATGCATATGACTGATATAGGGTGAGAAGGTTAATCCTAAGAACACATTCTCAGGATTCGAGCTACTGGTTACAGGTGACCAGATGGAGAGGGATGTGCTGGGTAAATCTGCTCATGGTGATGTATTTTAGAAACACTGAAGAGGAAAAGTCATTATCAACAAACATTTAAAATGTTACTGTTATACAAAAAAGATCTGTGTTTATCGTTGTAAAAAATGTTTTAAAACAGCCCCTGCTTTATCTAATTATAGACAATAAAGATAAGCCAGGATAATGAGAAAATAACAGTAAACACATAATCTAAAAAAAAAAAATTTTACTGAGGTATAATTTACACACAAGAAATGAATTTATTTTAAGTATATCATTAGAAAAGTTTTGGCAATGGGGCCGGCCCGGTGGCGCACTGCTACAGTGCGCTGCTTGGGAGCGTGGCGGCGCTCCCGCCGAGGGTTCGGATCCCACATACAGACCGGCTCCCACTCACTGGCTGAGAGAGGTGCGGGCGCAGCGCAAAGGTTTGCGGTCCCGTTGCCGGTCCTGGTCCGGTACGGGCGCAACACTGAGGGTTGTGATCTGTTGCCGGTCACAAAAAAAGACAAAAAGGAAAAAAAAAAAAAGAAAAGTTTTGGCAAATGTAAAACCATCCATATAACCACCTTTCCAATAAAGATATACAACATAGTCATCACCCCAAAAAGTTCCCTTATGCCCCTTTTCTGTCATTCCTTTCATATCTCAACCCCAGACAACCACTGATATGCTTTCTCTAACTGTACACAAGTTTTTTTCCCCAAAATTTTGTATGAATAGATTAATGAAAATATATATTCCTTTTATCTGCTGTCTTTCCATAGCACAGTGATTTTGAGAGTTACTTATATTTTGCAGTATCAGTTCACCCCTTTTACTGCTGACTAGTATTCTAATATTTAATATGCCATCTTATCCATTCACCTGTTGATGATCATTTGGGTTGTTTGCAATTTGGGGATGTTGTTTAAAAAGCTGCTATGAACATCTGTGTATGAATATTTGGTTGGATGCATGCTTTTAAAAAAAATTATAACATAATTGATTATGCATATTTGTGGGGTACGGAGTTGAATATCAAGACCTGTGTACAAGGTGTGATGATCAAACCAGGATAATTAGCATATTCATCATTACAAAGCATAATCATTTCTTTGTGTTGAGGACATTCAATCTCTCTTCTAGCCACTTAACAACATGCAGTTAATTAATGTTAATTATAGATGCCTAGCTCAACTGTACATTGATAGAACTATTTTTCCTAACTAGCTGTTTTGTGTCCGTTAACCAATTTAGAGCTATCTCCCCAACCCTCTCCCTTTCCCGTATCTAGTAACCACAGTTCTGTTCTCTCTTTTTGAAAGTTCAATGTATTACTATGATTGTTTCTTTCTTTTTTCTTTCTTTCCTTCTTTCTCTCTCTCTCTCTCTCTCTCTCTCTCTCTCTCTCTCTCTCTACTGTTTTTTCTTTTTGTCATAATTCCCTCAGTTAAATACACAGGAGTGAAATTTTTGGATTTTAGTAAGTATATGGTTAACTACAGGAAACTGCCAGCTATTTTTTTTTAAGTGATTGTACTATTTTATATTCTCCATCCTTGCCAACATTACACGGTCAGTCTTTTTATTTCTGGCCATGCTAATAGGTATTTAGTGGTATCCTGTCACAGTTTTAGTGTGAATTTCCCTAAGGACTAGCGATATTGATTGGCTATTCATACATTCATTCATTCATATTAGTCATTTATCTCTTGTTATTTAATTGTTCTAATCTTTTGCCCATTTTAAAATTGGTTCACTTGTTTTCTAATTATTGTATTGTATGATTATTTTTATATAATCTGGATATGTCATCTGATAGCCTTCCCTGTCCTGACCAATCTTGCATTCTATTTACTTTTCATGTGCTATTCCTCCATACATCCTTTCTACTCTTTTTTTTTAATTCAATTTTATTTTATTTTTTTAATTTAATTTTTTATTATTAGCATATTCATTATTACAAATCATAATTTTTTTAAATTTTTATTTTGTCAATATACAATGTATATGATTATTATGGCCCATCACCG
>NW_007786419.1:0-2638 GCF_000696425.1 Galeopterus variegatus
CTTGGGTAGAAAGAAAAGGGGGCTGGTGGCAAGGGAGGGCCCCTGGGGAAGAGAGAAAGCAGGGGAGGGGAAGGAAGAGGGGGTTCCTTCCTCAGGAACTGAGCCCAGGGAAGGTTTGAGTGTCGTCGATTTTGGGGGATCACACAAACCTGAGTGAAAATCCCAGCCCTGCCACTTTCTAGTGGAATGGCCTTGGGTACATTTTATAACCTCTCCGAGCCTCAGTTTTCCCATCTATGAAATGGGGATGATATAATAGTACCTCCTCCTATGACTTTTGTGAAGATTAAATGAAATAACATATATGAAGTCATTAGCCGGATGTGGTTGGCACATAATAAGGGCTCAAGAATTATTAGCTATTGTTACTAGGATTGCTATTTTCACTCTTATTCCTTACATTTGTCAACTGTCACTGTCATCTGTCACAAGGAAAATGGATTCCTAGCTTGCTTTTTATCATCATTTAATCTGTGCAGTGGGCACAGAGACCTGGTGGGCTGTATTAGTCTCCTGTTGCTGCTGTAACAAATTACCACAAACTTGGTAGCTTAAAATCACACACATTTATTCTCTTACAGTTCTGGAGGTCAGAAGTCCTAAAATCAAGGTGTTGGCAGGGCTGCATTGCTTCTAGAAGCTCTAGGGGAGAATCTATTTCTTTGCCTTTCCCAGTTTCTAGAGGCTGCTTACATTCCTTGGCTTGGGGTCTCTTGCTCCATCCTCAAGACCAGCGGTGTAGCATCTTCTAATCTCTCTCTGCTTCCACCATCATATCTCCTACACTGACTCTGATTCCCTCTCATGAGGACCCTTGTGATTACATTGAACTCACCTAGATAATCCAAGATAATCTCCCATCTCAAGGTCTTTAACTTAATCACATCTGCAAAATCCCTTTTGTCATGTAATATATCATATCCACAGGTTCCAGGGATTAGCATATGGACATTTTGGGGGGTCATCACTTAGCCTAGCACATATGCTCAGCCTGCACAACAGGAAGATGCATAACCTAAGACAGGAGGTGGGTGTTAGAGACAGTTAGTGTTTATTGTACAAGAATCCACTCCAAAATTTAGGGCTCGAAACAACCACCATTGATTTGAGTCATGACCCTGTAAGTTAGTGAGTGAGACTTTTGGTTTGGGTGGGCTTGACTGGTCTGGGCTGGCCTTGCTCCTGTGTCTGCAGGAGATGGTTTAGGCTTCACTCACATGTCAAGCGGTTGGCTGCCTGTCAGCAGGGCTGTGGGGGAGGCAGGGTTATGGGTCTCTCATCAACCAACAGGCTAGCCCAGGCTTCTACACTTGCAGACACCAGAATCTGTAAGGGACACTTAAGGCTTAGTCTCAGAACTGGCACAACATTACTCCCCCTGCATTCTGTGAGACAAAGCAAGCCACAAGGCCAGGCCAGATTCAAGGGGCGGGGAAACAGACTCCAGCTCTTGATGGGAGGAGCTCCTACATATCGTGGCCACTTCTGCCATCCACCACAGGGCCGGTAGGTTAGCCAACATTTATTGAAATCTGCTGGTGCCAGGCACTGTGCTAGCTGCTTTAATTACATCATCTCATTTCATCCCCATAATAATACTTTGAGATAACCACCATTTGGTTCTCCAACTTATAGGTGAGAATATGGAAGCTCAGAGAGGTGTAGTCACTTGCCCAAGGTCACACAGCTAGTGAGTGGCAGAGCTGGGACTCAGTCCCTATGCCATGAGCCACTACCCCCCTGGATTCATACAGACCCCTCTAGCAAAAGACGTGCATTGTGAGATGGCTGGCCAACGTTAGATATGACGGCTGAGGCTACTGTCTAGAGGAACACATGCTTACACACAGGGGGACTGGCCACCACAGCCTTGGTCTCATTGATACCATTGTCCAACTGCTGAACTCACTGGCTTTGCCACTAACCCTGACTCGGACTCCCAGGGCCCAATTCCTTGGAGGCTGAGTGGGTCCCTGGCAGGGCATCTTTTTCAAGGAGTTGGGAGCCCTCTCCTTACCCATCCAGGAATCTGGGAAATGAGCCAATCACTTACCCTTTCTTTCCTGCCGGAAGGACAGACGGCTGGGGTGGGGGTGCCCAAGTCTGTCACTTTCTCTGCCTTGGGAGTCTGAGCCCTGCTCCCCAGCACCCCTGCCACCACCCAGCTCTAAGTCCCCACTGCTCTGACCTGGAGGACACGAGAGTCTCCTCTCTAGACTCCCTGCTTCCTTTCTGGCCTTCCTGCCCCCACATCGATTTCCCATGTGGTGGCCAGGGTGAGCCTTTACAACCTAAGTCAAATCCTACCACTCTTCCCATGGCTCTTGTCTCACTCAGGCTAAAAGACCCTCCTCTCTAGACTCCCTGCTTCCTTTCTGGCCTTCCTGCCCCCACATCGATTTCCCATGTGGTGGCCAGGGTGAGCCCCTACAACCTAAGTCAAATCCTACCACTCTTCCCATGGCTCTTGTCTCACTCAGGCTAAAAGACAAAGTGCCTGCAAGATCCTGCCTGCAACTTCTCTGACCCACCCCACCCCCCACCAGCCTCCCCACTGTGGCCTGGGTACCCCAAGCACCCTGCCGCTCAGCACCTGCCCCCTGGCTGACCCCTGCCTGGAACATCCAGTCTCCAGATA
>NW_007786420.1:0-625 GCF_000696425.1 Galeopterus variegatus
GGAATAAGGTCTTTCCCTTAATGGTATAACACTCCATTCCTGACAGATCTTAGTGGACAAGAGGTGGGATATAAAAAACTGAATTCTGAGATGTCCTATTTCCTCCATAACCTCTTCGTGTGCTGGAAACGTTATAAGAATTGGTACAAAAGAATCTGGTGGACAGTCATACCTACACATCGAAAAATGAAATTTATTCATCCCTATATTTGCCTTGCTTGATGGGAAGAAGAGAAGTATAACTGAATAAAACTAATGCATAGCATGAAATTTTCTATAAATAAATAATATTAAACAGTACTTTCTAGACTGGATACTGCAAGTTGGAGGAAAAAGAGTATGCACGGCCTTAGAATTGCCTACACTGAAATTTTCACATGAAACAACCATGGATTAATTACGTTTAAACGTTTCAGATAGGCAATATAATATTATTACCTATCACAGACATTTCAAATAAAACTATCAAACAATAGTCCACCTATTCAGAACTAGAGTGCAGTTTCCTCAATATTCATCCTTTCCTATGCTTGGTATTTAAGAAAGGAAATTTAGTTTTATAATTCTATTTAGAGTACTCTATAATTAAAATTAATCAGTTCCCCTTCTAACATAATAATTGATG
>NW_007786420.1:2015-2638 GCF_000696425.1 Galeopterus variegatus
TGAACTCTAAGCTGTTCCAGTTGCTAAGGACTCAAAGATAAATAAATTTTTGCCCTTCTGCAAAGATAAATAAGACTCAAAGATAAATAAGACTTTGTCCTTCTGCTGTTCACAGACTGGGGAATGGCAGAGATGTAGAGTGACAATGGCAGTCCAGAATGTAGTCTAAGCTAAAAAGTGCAGGCAAGGAGTTGTGAGAATAGAGAGGAAGAAGATTCCTAATTCTCACAGTTTGTATAATAATGGATAGAGAGGAACATAAGTGCTTCCAAATTACAATAAGAATTGAGGATATTTTTGTCTCTAATGACACATTTAATTGCAAATTGTCTGCACATTATAAAACCTATGAAATGAAAATCTGAAATAACTCTTTAGCAATGGTCTTCTCAAATATACACACTAATATTCTAGATATTTTTTTGACATCATAAATAAAGCTTTTATGAACATTCATGTACAATAAATGTATAGCATTATCTTTTTCCAGGTGGAATTGCTGGCATGTAAGTGTATGTGTATATTTCAATTTATAAGAAATTGTCAGGGTTTCTTCCTAGATGGTTGTACCATTTTACACTCCCACCAATATTCTATGGTGATTTTGGTTACTCTGCATTTTT
>NW_007786421.1:0-2638 GCF_000696425.1 Galeopterus variegatus
CTGAGCGAGGTGCGGGAGCAACACTGAGGGTTGCGATCCCGTTGCCAGTCCCGGTCCAGTAAGGGTGCAACACTGAGGGTTGCGATCCGTTGCCAGTCACGAAAAAAAGACAAAAAGGAAAAAAAAAAAAGCCTTACACAAAACAATGTTAAGAAAGAAAATATTCATAAATATTAATATATTCATAAATATGATATCACTACATTAAGATGAAAATTCTATTTATTAAATTACATCATTAAAGGGCACAAAGAGAAGCAATGGAGAGAAAATAATTGCCTCACATGTAACCAAACACTTTTTAATAAGAAAAGAGACCCCAATAGAAAAGTAGGTAAGAGACAGTAACAGCCACTTATTGGAGATTTCTAAATGTGCAATAAGCATATGAAACATGCTTAACATATTTTACAATTATAGAAATGCAAACTAAAACCACCTCAGATGGAGAAAATTAAACAGTATCAGTACAGATGTGCAAAAATTAAACTATCATGAACTACAGTTGGAAGGTAAGTTGTTATATCCATGTGGGAAACTGACTACTGAAGATACATGATACTCCCCCACCATAGACACAGGCTTAGAGAAGTGCACGCACATGGGTACCATGATAACATACCAAGACACAAACATCTGAAACCAAGGGGAAGGGGCAAGAGGAGGTGATATGAATGGGAAGGTGTGGGGAGTAGTTCCAGGAACCAGCCAACTTCTAAGTCTTACACATCCAGTTTAACAACTACTATGAACAGCACATAACTTTCACATAGACGTCATGTGTATGATATATGACGTGCATACTCCCACACAGCCAGTGGGTCATAGAAGAACTTGCAAGGTGAATTAGAATATATTTTTAGATGATTGAAAACAGAAACACAATATACCAAAACTAATGTGATGCAGTTAAAACAGGGCTTAGCAGGAAATTTTTAGCTGTAAATGTCTATATTTTAAAAAGAAGAAAAATCTGTAATCATAAGCTAGCTATTTTAGCAAACTGGAATAAAAAGGGAAAACTATCCTGCCTGTGCCCCCTCCCTCTGCTGCCCCCCAAAACAAGGAAATAATATAATTAGAGTGGAAAAATTAAAGCATGGTGCCCATGACCACTCATATCAGAGAACAAGGGGAAGTAGGGTAGCAGGTGGGAAGATATGCCCTTCCAGCCAAGACCCCCCAACCTGTGTACCCAGCCACAGCCCTCAGGTTATGTCCAGGACCTCAATCTGGCCTAATTCCTTCTGCCCTTCCTTGGGAACTGGGTCTCCTCCTGCCCATGGGGTGGTCGGGAGGGCAATGAGGGGGTCACCGAAACTCCAGAAGGCATAAGTGACATCACCACCCTTGTTACATCACCACAACAGTGATTTCACTGACATTGTGACATCACCACCATTTTTGTTACATCACTACCATAATAACATCACCATCATTGCGACATCACTGTATTTCTGACATCATCCCCACTGTGACATCAATACCGCAATGACATCACTTCAATTGTGACATCACCACAACTGTAAAATCACTTCCATTGTGAAACCACAACCTTTGTGACATCAACACCATTGTGACAGCTCTTCCATCGTGACATGACAATTGCTTCATCACTAAAATTATGACATCACTGTCATTATGACAGCACCAATATTGTGACATCAATGCATTTGTGACATCACCAGCATTGTGACATAACCACAACTGTAACCTCGGCACCATTGTGACACCAACACCACTGTGAGGTGACTACAGTAATGACATCACTGACATTCTGACATCAACAACATTGTGACATCACTTCATTTGTGACATCAACAGCGTTGTGACATCACCACAACTGTAACATCGCTTCCACTGTGACATGATCACCACTGGGTTGTCTCTGCCATTCTGAAATCACCACCATTGAGACATCACCAATATTGTGATGTCACCAACATTTGCCCATGGGGTGGTCGGGAGGGCAATGAGGGGGTCACCGAAACTCCAGAAGGCATAAGTGACATCACCACCCTTGTTACATCACCACAACAGTGATTTCACTGACATTGTGACATCACCACCATTTTTGTTACATCACTACCATAATAACATCACCATCATTGCGACATCACTGTATTTCTGACATCATCCCCACTGTGACATCAATACCGCAATGACATCACTTCAATTGTGACATCACCACAACTGTAAAATCACTTCCATTGTGAAACCACAACCTTTGTGACATCAACACCATTGTGACAGCTCTTCCATTGTGACATGACAATTGCTTCATCACTAAAATTATGACATCACTGCCATTGTGACAGCACCAATATTGTGACATCAATGCATTTGTGACATCACCAGCATTGTGACATAACCACAACTGTAACCTCAGCACCATTGTGACACCAACACCACTGTGAGGTGACTACAGTAATGACATCACTGACATTCTGACATCAACAACATTGTGACATCACTGCATTTGTGACATCACTTCATTTGTGACATCAACAGCGTTGTGACATCACCACAACTGTAACATCGCTTCCACTGTGACATGATCACCACTGAGTTGTCTCGGCCATTCTGAAATCACCGCCATTGAGACATCACCAATATTGTGATGTCACCAACATTGCAA
>NW_007786422.1:0-252 GCF_000696425.1 Galeopterus variegatus
TGTATTATCAATTCATGGAAATGCTGTAGAATTAAAATAATGTTCTTCCTGAAAATTAAGGCAGTCTATGATACAACATAGAATTGAACTGTTTTTCCTAGGAATTGTGAGTGCACACTCATCTACTGAATCAAAACATCTATACTTACACTCAATGGCCAAATGCATTAAGCACTTAGCACATGACAGTCACTGAATTCAGCACTTTGCATATATTCTAACCAATTTTTTACAAAAAGTTATTAAGATAGG
>NW_007786422.1:2264-2638 GCF_000696425.1 Galeopterus variegatus
TACTATTTTACATTCCTTCCAACAATGGTGAAAATTCCAATTCTTCCACTTCCTTGTCAACACTTTATATGGTCAGTCTTTTTAAATTTTAATTATTTTAATAGATGTGTAGCAATACTTCACTGTGGCTTTAATTTGCATTTCTCTAACATAAATATATATATATTTTTTTGTGATCAGTAAGGGGATCACAACCCTTGGCTCAGTGTCGTCTGCCCCACGCTCAGCCAGTGAGCGCACCGCCCATCCCTATATAGGATCCGAACCTGCGCACTGGGCGCTACTAGCACCGTACTCCCTCAAGTGAGCCATGGGGCCGGCCCAATATTTGATATTTTTAATGCATTTATTTCCTACTCAGATATCTTCTTTGG
>NW_007786423.1:0-2638 GCF_000696425.1 Galeopterus variegatus
GTCCGGTACGGGGGCGACACTGAGGGTTGCGATCCGTTGCCGGACACGGAAAAAAAAAAGAAAAAAAAAAATTTGGTTAAGGTACTACCAGCATTAAAACTGCCTGGAATTCTTGATTAAAATAGGAATTCCTAGGCTGCACGAGAAACTTCTGAATCTGAGTTGCTGGCAGTATGTCCTGGGGATCTGCATATTAAATAAACTCCTCAAGTGATTATTACATATGCTGGTGTTCAGGAAACATTGTCTCAGGGAAGGAAAGCATTCTTCTGTACAGATTTTGGCCAGAAACTATCTTTTCTCCTTCTCTTTCCTCTTTCTATTCTCAACACTCCAACTACATCACATTTAATGCAGCATAGTAAGTAGTCTGCTTGTGACAGGAAACTTTTATGAGAAACTCGTAAATATATGTTAATTGATCAGCCTCAGTCTCCTAACCCTCTTTTATCTGAGGGGATGACAGGCTGCCATTCAACATTTCCTCTGCCTCTCAGGGCTGTGGGAGGCAGCAGAGTGTAGTTGCTGATAACGCAGGCTTTAGAGTCAGGCAGACCTGAGTTTGAATCTCTTTGTGAGATCTTGGTTACATTTCTTAAGCTCTCTAAGTCTCAATTTCTTTATTTATAAAATGCAACTAATAATTTCTGTCATAAGAATGTTGTAAGGATTATAGTTCATATTGTACATAAGAGGTTAGCACATGTCTGGCCTGTATTAAGAACCTGATAAATACTGGGTGTCATCATTCTTGGTAACTGTAGTCAAGATTTCTCCTGTCCCCATAGTTGTTCCTTGGGGTATGTCACATGGTTAAATGATTCTCTCAAACATGTGTGTCTAGGGAGGACATCTGATCACACCTCTAGAAATTCTGGCATTCAGATTTTCTGAAATAATAGCCTTAGTATAGACAATTGAATAAACTTCAGAGAACTGTACATCTGAGAATAGACATCTCAGTAATCTCTATGTATTTTGGTAGGAAGCATGTAAATGTCAAGGTAGATCATATCAATCTTACTGATTAATTGAATCAAAATGAAGGGAATTAAACTTTCATGATATACACCTGTGATATCATACAGTCTAAATGTCTCTTAAATGATGAACACTGTGAGAATCTGGTGAAACCTACAATCCACCCCCCAGAACAGTGCCATACACATACCCCTAAGCAATTCTGTACGGTGAAATCCATCTGTGTGTTTCATAGCAATGAAGCCCTGCTTTAGCAATAGTCCATCAGAGACTAACTAGGATTAACAAGGCTAGATCATTCCCAGCTAATATTCTCCTTGCCTAGAAAAAGAAGAGTTGGAGTTTTAGAAAACAGGGATTATTCTTTTTAAATTTCAGTTCTTATGTGAAATTAACATTCTATCTGTTCAGCTAGAGTGATATTTCTACTATATTGGTTACTAGACAAGGATGTGCTAGGCCTGACTAGTTATATTTACATGCATCTAACAAGTGTTGGGTACTGGAGAAGAAAGTCTCTAGACTTAAAATTTTAAGAATGGCTTTCTTTTAACAGATCCCTGGGGCTAACAGTCTGTATCCTTAAATGATAAATGTCACAAACCTATCTCGGAGGGTCCTGTGCTTCATAGAACCCCACTTTCTTCCAATTCAGACTTCTCACCAACAACATCAATATTTCATGTTGAATTATCTAAATATATTGACATCTTCAATTTCAAATCTGAGAATCTTATAAAGGGAAGAAGTTTGAAAAAAATTATCTGGTTTGACCCCTTCATTTTATAGATGGAAAAATTGATCCCTATATGTAAATTAACCTGACTAAGGTCACACAGCTAGTGATATAGTTAGAAATTGAAGCCAGGTGTCCCCTGAAATTTTCATTGCTTGGGCTATTTTTCCTCAAAGTTCATTTGGATCTGCTGATGTCAGTCTTCACTTATGTTCATAGATTTTGTCTTCTGTCTATCCCCTTCCCATTACAAGTGAACTCAGATTCTGAAGACAGGTTTTATGTTGGGCACAAGATCTATTTTTGATTGAGCACCTGGATTTACTTCTTCCCTTACCAAATGTCTTCTCAGCCCCTCCAGTAGGTAGACTCTTGGTAAGAGCCTTGCTAGGTCTGCTTTGCTTAGCACTGTGGCATCTCACAGCTGAGATTCCCAGGAACTATACCACATCTCCACAGGAAGCCCCAGGGTTTCCAGAGCTAAGCTGGACTCTACTGGGCAAAGGCTCTGCAACTCCAGGACTTTTCCACTATGGGAAAGGCCAAGATGTTCTACACTTCTGCTACTGTGAACCTAGTCCACTGAACATGACATGACAGGACGGCTTTGTCCTCTCTCTAGAGAATATGTGCGTTCTTCTAGGATAACCTCCTTGTTAGGAAAGATAATAGAAACTTCCAAATTTAATTGCTTCTTCTAATATGCATCCATAGCACCTGATTTAATATTTAAAGATTTGCTGTCACGACACAAGTTCAGAAAGCAGGAATGAGGAAACATAAAAAGCTGTGCATGTGCAATGTGACAGTTAAGTTTTTTTCCTCTGTGCTAGGTATAGGACTTTTGGGTAACTATTATAAGAAGAAAAATGTTAAATCTTTTTTTTTTTTTTTTTTTTTTTTTTTTTTTTTTTTCCGTTT
>NW_007786424.1:0-2638 GCF_000696425.1 Galeopterus variegatus
ACAGTTTGTAGCCTTTTCAGATTGGCTTTGTTCACTTAGTAATATGTATTTAAGGTTCCTCAATGTCTTTTCATGGCTTGATAGCTCACTTCTTTTTAACACTGAGTAATATTCCCTTGTCCAGATGTGCCACAGTTTACCCATTCACCTACTGAAGGAAATCTTGGTTGCTTCCGAGTTTCAGCAATTATGAATAAAGCTGCTGTAAACATCCATGTGTAGATTTTTGTGTGGATGTAAGTTTTCACCTTCTCTGGGTAAATAGCAGAGAGTGCAATTGTTGTATTGTATGGCAAGAGTACGTTTAATTTTGTAAGAAACTGCCAAACTGTTTTCCATCGTGGCTGTAGCATTTTGCATTCCCACCAGCAATGAATGGGAGTTCCTGTTGCTCCACATCTTCACCAGTATCTGGTGTTGTCAGTGTTCCAGATTTTGGCTATCATAATAGATGTGCAGTCGTATCTTGTTTAATTTGCATTTTCATGATGACATATGATGTGAAGCATTTTTTCATATGCTTATTTGCCATCTGTATATCTTTTTTGGTGAGGTGTCTGTTAAGGTCTTTGCCTATTTTTTGATCAGGTTGCTTGTTTTCTTATTGTTGAGTTTTTAAGAGTTTTTCATACATTTTGGATAACAGCCTTCTATCAAATATTACTTTTGCAAATATAGTCTCCTAATCTATGGCTTGTTTGTTTTGTTCTCTTGCAGTGTCTTTTGCAGAGCAGAAAAATTTAATTTTAATGAAGTCCAACTTATTCATTCTTTCATTCACAGATTGTGTCTTTGGTGTTGTATCTATAATCACCCGCCCCCCTTTTTTCCCCTTTTTTGGTGGCTTGCTGGTCCAGTGATCTGAACCCTTGATCTTGGTGTTATCAACAATACCCTCTAACCAACTGAGCTGGCCGGCCAGCCCTGGTGGTATATCTAAAAAGTCATCACCAACCCACGTTCATCTAGACCTTCTCCTGTGTATATAAAGCTTCTAGGAGCTTTATAGTTTGTTTTTAACACTGAGTAATATTCCCTTGTCCAGATGTGCCACAGTTTACCCATTCACCTACTGAAGGAAATCTTGGTTGCTTCCGAGTTTCAGCAATTATGAATAAAGCTGCTGTAAACATCCATGTGTAGATTTTTGTGTGGATGTAAGTTTTCACCTTCTCTGGGTAAATAGCAGAGAGTGCAATTGTTGTATTGTATGGCAAGAGTACGTTTAATTTTGTAAGAAACTGCCAAACTGTTTTCCATCGTGGCTGTAGCATTTTGCATTCCCACCAGCAATGAATGGGAGTTCCTGTTGCTCCACATCTTCACCAGTATCTGGTGTTGTCAGTGTTCCAGATTTTGGCTATCATAATAGATGTGCAGTCGTATCTTGTTTAATTTGCATTTTCATGATGACATATGATGTGAAGCATTTTTTCATATGCTTATTTGCCATCTGTATATCTTTTTTGGTGAGGTGTCTGTTAAGGTCTTTGCCTATTTTTTGATCAGGTTGCTTGTTTTCTTATTGTTGAGTTTTTAAGAGTTTTTCATACATTTTGGATAACAGCCTTCTATCAAATATTACTTTTGCAAATATAGTCTCCTAATCTATGGCTTGTATGTTTTGTTCTCTTGCAGTGTCTTTTGCAGAGCAGAAAAATTTAATTTTAATGAAGTCCAACTTATTCATTCTTTCATTCATAGATTGTGTCTTTGGTGTTGTATCTATAATCGCCCGCCCCCCTTTTTTCCCCTTTTTTGGTGGCTTGCTGGTCCAGTGATCTGAACCCTCGATCTTGGTGTTATCAACAATACCCTCTAACCAACTGAGCTGGCCGGCCAGCCCTGGTGGTATATCTAAAAAGTCATCACCAACCCACGTTCATCTAGATCTTCTCCTGTGTATATAAAGCTTCTAGGAGCTTTATAGTTTGCTTTATATATTTTAGATCTGTTACCCAGTTTGAGTTAACTTTTTGTGAAGAATGTAAGGTCTTTATCTAGATTCATTGTTTGCACATGGATACCCAATTGTGCCAGCACCATTTGCTCCACTGTATCACCTTTGCTCTTTTGTCAACAATCAGTTGACTGTATTTATGTGGGTCTATTTCTGGGCTTTCTATTCTGTTCCATTCATCTTTTTGTCTATTCTTTTGCCAATACCATACATTCTTGATTACTGTAGCTTTAAATAAGTCTTAAAATTGGGAGTGTCAGTCCTCCAACTTTGTTCTTTTTCAACATTGTGCTGGTTGTTTTGGGTCTTTTGACACCCCAAAAAGATGCCTGGAAACCAGTGCTCACATGGCATTCTGAACCCTTTAGGGAAGTCTTGTGCCCTAGACCATCCCACTGAATCACTCTTGTTAAGATGACCAAAGACCTCCATGTTGCTAAATTCAATGGTCAGTTTTCTCTCCTTTGATTTCACGTTCCTTATTAATATACTTTTTTCATGTGGCTCTGAGGACATCACCCTCATTAGATTTTCCTTCTATGTCACTTAACTGGCCTCCCTAATTCTATTCTGTGTCTCTACAATCTATTTTCAATGATAGATTATTTCTTACAAAATGTGAGTTAGTCATGTTACTGCTCTCCTACAGTCCTGCAAGTGGCTGCCCATTTTATTAGA
>NW_007786425.1:0-2638 GCF_000696425.1 Galeopterus variegatus
AAAGGGATCTCCCTGGGCTGGGTCCATGCTCTCCAGAGGAAGACAGAGGCAAGAAGGAGGTGGGGAGGAGCGTGCTAGTGAGCACAGACGCCCTGCCCTGAGGGCTTCTCTGTCCCCCACAGCCAAGCCTGCTGAGTTCACTCTGGAGAAAAGTGAGTTGGGATCCCTGCTCTTTTCTCATGCTCTGTCTTACATCTGCTTCCTCATCCTGACCCAATTCTCCCACAGGACATTTCTACCATCTATGCTGAGGTGAGATGCCCACAGCTTGGAGAGGTTTCAGCCAAGGAGCAGGGCCCACTAAGATCCCCTTCGTGACTATGAAGTTTTCTACTAGTGATGGTGTCCCCTCTCACACAACAATACACTCCCATCCCTGGTTTCCAGTGCTCCCCTGAAGACCAGTGGGCTCCCAGCCCCTTCTGTTTCTAAGTGCAGAAATGAGGGGGGGCCCTGAGCCCTCGTCCTGGTCAGGAATACCTGAACTCTGGGCTCCCCTCTCTTAGCAGAAGACCAGGTGATAGTGTGGGAAGGAAGATCCCCCACCCCAAACACACACATACAGACACACAGAGGTTTAAGCAGTGACACTAGACACAGAAGCCACAGGTGTTTTCTTTAGACACAAGTGTATGGGGGGAGAGAGAGAGACTTCTATTAGGGTCCTCAGTCCATTTGAATGTGCTCAGCTTCACCCTGAAAGGAAAGAGTATCACTCCATACCTTGGAGGGCTGGACCCAGGCCAGCTGTGTAATGCATTTCCAGCTTTCAAGCTGCTGCTGAGGCCCATGAACAACCACAGGGCTGAAGGGCCTCTCAGAGGCTCAGCCAGAAAAGCCATGAAGGTCAGCCAGAAAAGGGCCTGGTCCAGATAATATCATAGAATCCTTGTCAGCAGAGCCAGAGCCCCTCGGGCACTGAGAAATCTGCCTTTACAGGCAAACTCTTTTCTGTTCAGACTACTTCCAGTTTACCAAAGGCAGGTTAGAGGCTTGCCCAAAGCCCCCATTTGTGTCCATACTCCTGGATACCTGAGAGCAGTCAATAAAGGATTAGTTATGCTTGCTTCTATGAGGTCCTGTGCCAGCTTCATACACCCCTTCTCTGTAATCACAGAGAGTGAGGTCCCAACTTACCAGACCCCCCGCAAAGCTCACCTGTGAAGGAGATGACAACATTATTAGAGGTCCTAGCACCACAGAACTGCAAATGTCTAGCATCTCCCCTAGCCCAGCAGTGTTGGCATCACCTGGGAGGGCATTAGAAATGCAGATGCTCAGACCCAATCCCAGACCTGTTGAGTCAGAATCTGCATTGCAATACCATCTCCAGGTGATTTGCATGCACATTAAAGCTTAAAGTTTAAAAAGCAGCATTGTTCTACCTACAAGATACGTACTTCATCCAGTATATCCATCCTCTACTCTTTGGGAGCTTAATTGCCTGTGGTTCTGCTCTGGATGAAGACCATGGATAAGACAGAGAGGCCCTATAACTTCGTATAATGTATGCTATACGAAGTTATTACGTATGTGGGCTCTCCTGTAGGTGTGGGAGGTGGGACCCTCAGGTATATTAGTGCAAGAGTCTAATCCCCACCCCACACAACTGGACACAAAGGAAAGCATTCATGCATTTACTTAACAAATGCTTATTGAACAAAGACTATGTTCCAGGCACTGATCCTGTGCATAGAAAATATGGCAATGAGTAATATAGACAGAGTCCCTTCTCCCATGCAGCTTACATTCTAGACAGAGGGAGACAGATAATAATATATAAGCAATTTAATGAATAAGATAAAATCAAATAGTGTTAAGTGCTCTGATGATAACACAATAAGGCATTGTGATAGTGATTGAGAAAACTCTTCTGATTCGGGTCCCAGGGAAGACTTCTCTGAGGAGGCAACATTTGAACTGAGATAGGGCAGAGGATTCCAGGGAAAGGGTCCACCATAGAAGTTACTGGTTGAATGGCTGAATGATTGGATGGTTGGATGGTTGGGTGGTCGGGTGGTTGGATGGTTGTGTGGTTGGATGACTGGATGTTTGGGTGACTGGGTGGTTGGGTGTTTGGTGGTTGGATATTTGGATGGTTGGGTGGTTGGATGTTTGGATGGTTGGGTGGCTGGGTTGTTGGGTGACTGGTTAGTTGAATGAATGTAAGCACACATTGCTGAAGTTACAGTTCTCCCTGTCAGAAAGTTTTTTCTGCTTCTTAACTTAATTATATCACCTTGTTCTCTTGCAGTTTCCTGTGTTGGGAAAACAAGTAAGTCTTGCCCATGTCTCTTCTGACTCCAAGAATTGTCTCTGGGCCAGAACTTAATGGATGGGGACAGAGCAGAGCCATTGGGTCCTCCAGAAACATCTGCAGAGCCTAACTAGCCATCTCCTTCAGTCTTGGCCAATGCCCAGGAAAAGAAATCTGGAACTCCACTAGACTAAGATTGAGGGTGGTCCTAGGGTGACTCAAGCTTCAGCAAAGTGGTTTTGGGCCTCTATTCTATTCCCTTAGAAGTGCCTCTCATTAGGGGTTGTATTTTGTGTGTCTTTTTTATTTCATTTTTCTAGTAATTTATTAGCTTTATTGTTTCTACAAAAACATAGGTCTGCAATAGATTGGAAAAGTTTT
>NW_007786426.1:0-613 GCF_000696425.1 Galeopterus variegatus
TGTGCTTTCTTTTCATAATTTTCTCTTTGTCTAAATAATAGATTCTGTTTCTGGTCTATTATCTTTGGAAAGCTGTGTACTTGGCAATTTATATGGTATAAAAGATTCTTAATTGAAAGTGTGTGGCAATGTTTAGATACATATCTAACATTTTATGTATATTATGGAGCTTATTTTCTGCTCATGGTTAAAATGAGTGTGAGAAATCTTGTATCAAATTGAGCATATGATGAGATAGAAAATATCTCAAATTCAAAATGATCCAATTTCCAAACACTAGTATCTAACTAAAAAGAGGCTAAATATCAATTGTTTCTACCAACTTAGAAAAATTGAATATTTTAAACCACAGTTTGAAATCTCTTTTGATTCTTTCTCTGCACTATATTTAGCAAGATGAAATACCTAAAGAAATATTAAAATCATTTTTATATAAAAAAACTAAATGGAAGTTTACATAAGGAAGAAAAGTAAGCATGAAATAAAACTTTAAGCACATATATGTTAGGAAAATCAAAATTAGAATTGCTTGGGTAATAATTTCATATATTTCCTCTAATTTTATCTCAGATAAGTCCTCATGAGCAATTTGATATGAAACAGTAAAAAAAAA
>NW_007786426.1:2367-2638 GCF_000696425.1 Galeopterus variegatus
TCTCCCTATATAGGATTCTTATTGAGAAATACAATAGAACAACAAAGGCTCAGTGAAGAAGTAAGTGTGAGACTCAAATAAATTAATACATTTGAAAGTAGCCATGTATGAAGGGTGAATTGAATCAAAAGGACATACATATTCCTAGGGAATATGCATGCCTAGAAAAGTCCTGAGAAGACCTTAAGCCATGCCATTGAGCTGATAAATAATAGTTTTCTCCTGCATTAAGCCAGTCTGCAAAGAGTGGAAGACGTGGCTGTTTACAGGC
>NW_007786427.1:0-201 GCF_000696425.1 Galeopterus variegatus
TGATGGAGAGAAGAGAGTCGGGTAAGTAGGAGCTTTTCACAATTTCAAATAAAAATCTTGAGCTTTACACTGATTGGACCACACTTGAATCAAAGGATGTGTCCAGAGTTCCCCATCAACTGGTTCACTCCTGAATCAGTCACTGAGGTAATGAAGATGGAATTTCCATGAAGGTAGGGGACCGTCTGAAGTGAAGGGTGG
>NW_007786427.1:1941-2638 GCF_000696425.1 Galeopterus variegatus
TGAAGAGGTAATTGGATTGTACGACCCTGCAGTAGTGAATGGATTAGAAATGGTGGTCAGGGGCATGGTTCTGGGGGCTTTAAAAAGAAGAGGAGAGATGGGCTGGCCCGGTGGCGCACTCTGTAGAGTGCGGCGCTTGAGAGCGCGGCGGCGCTCCCGCCGAGGGTTCGGATCCCATATAGAGACCGGTCCGTTCACTGGTTGAGCTCAGTGCGGGCGCGACACCGAGGGTTGCAATCCCGTTGCCGGTCACGGTACGGGCGCGACACCGAGGGTTGCGATCCTGTTACTGGTCATGAAAAAAAGACAAAAAGGAAAAAAAAAAAAAGAAGAGGAGAGTCTGCCTGTTTCTCTGCTCTCTCTGCTTCCACCATCTTGTAATTTGAGACCCCTGGGTCACTGTCACCACCACTAGATGGACTTTGGATTTCCTAGCCTCAGAAACTGTAAGCAATAAATTTCATTTTCTTTATGAATTACCCAGTTCCATGTATTCTGTTATAAGCAACAAACAGACTAATATAGCTGGTTAATTTATAAACAATAGAAATTTATTTCTCAGTTCTGGAGACTGGGAAGTTCAAGATCAAGGCATCCACAGACTCTGTGTCTGGTAAACACCCATTCTTCATAGCCAGTGTTTCTTGAGGTGTCCTTACATGCAGGAAGGGGTAAGAGGGAGGGGAGGGCTGAACTC
>NW_007786428.1:0-2638 GCF_000696425.1 Galeopterus variegatus
CTAAGGCATGACCTCCACCAAACTCCCCGTGGCCACCACGCATTCTTGATGCTGGCTGTTTTGAGCTCAAACATTTAGAGATGAAGCTGAGAATGCTGGGGGGCAGATCATGTAGGGCCTTGAAGGTCATGTTGAGGATGTCAGCTTTTATGCTGACTGATGTGGGGAGTTCGTAGAAGGTTTTGAGCAGAGAAGTGATGTAATCAGACTTATGTTTTTAAATGCTTGCTGTGACTGCATGTCGAGAAAATATCATGAAGGGAGCAGGTAGCAAAGGTGGAAGCAGAGACATCCACAAGGCAGCATCTGCAGTAATTCCTCTGGGAGGTGGGGGTCCAGGCCAGGGTGGGGACAGGAGGTGGTGAGGCGTGGTCAAGTTCTGGTATGTTCTAAAGGAAGAACAAGTTTTTTTCCTGGTTGAGTTGAAGTGGGATATAAAAGAAAAGAGAGTCAGAGAAGCCTCTGGGTCTGTCCTAAACCACTAAGAACCACTACCAAGATAGGTAAGCAGTGGTGGAGCAGGGGCACTAGCCCCCTCTCAGTGGGTGATGGGACAGGGACAGTTATCAGCCGTCATGGGGCTTAATGACATCAATGCAGAGTGAGTGAGTACATAAGGAGGAGGGACCAGGACTGAGACACTTAGAGATAGAATCTGTCTGCAGAAGGACGCTTGCTACATGACCCTGCCCAGAACAGAGGGGTCAGAGTGATAGAGGAATGAGAAACAAATCACAGGCCGAGCTCAGGGTGGGATGGGACAGGGATTAGTTGGTGTTGCTTTGCTCCCCACGGACTTGTCACCCCACTTCCCCTGGGTGATGGAGCCACAAAGGATTACTCAAAGCCCCTCTCTTCTGAGCAGTGAGAGACCTTGAAGTGGTAAACTTCCCTGGAACCCTCAAGTGAGAGGCATCCCTTTCATTTGGGAAATTAACCCCAAATTGGGGTTCTCTTCCTGCATTTATTCTTCAGTCCAGGAAGTTACAGGAAGAGACACAGGTGGGGTTATAGTTTAACAACATAGGCTGGTAACTTTCAGTAAAACAAGTCAGATGGCATTCCCTTAGACAATTAAGTGATCCACCAACAAAAGCTTGATCTCAGCAAATATTCCTTCTTACAGCAATTTCTCTGTATCGTTACATTTCAATCACTAACTTGTCTGTCTTTGATCCAGCAACCTTGCTGTGTTAGAATTCTTTATCTTACACCAGAGACTTTATAACCTGAGGAAAATTTCCTGTCCTCCACAAGGTCAATATTTGAAACTGCAAGGCTTTGGAAAACCAGGCCCTATGAGGTACATTTGCTTTAAGAATCCTCTACAAGCTTGGGTAAAGGACGGCTAGAGACATGGCAGCCATAGTCAGATATTCACAAGATTATCACTGGAGATGGAAGAAAGATGGATTTTTGTGCAACTTCGGGGTCCATCTAGGACCAATGGGAGGTGGACTTGGGCTCATTAGGGGAAAGACTATAACAAAAGTTAGAGCCAGTTGTGAGTGGCATTGGCGGTCCAAGGCCTAAGCTCCTCCCCCACCCCTGGAGGCTTCTGCCAAGGGCTGAAGGCTGCTGGCTGTGGGGTGTCCAGCAGGGACTCTGCAGTCCCTCCCAAATCTGGAATCCTAGGAGCCACAGAGAAGTTTGAAAATTAAGCTAACTGCCAAGCACAGAAGCTTGTATTAATATCCTAGCATCATAATGCTTTGAGTGAAGGAACCATAAGGGGCATTTGTTCTAAATGTGCCGGAAAGAGGAAAAAGTAGAAAACAGCCGCTGCCCTCAAGGTTCTGCCCCTCTTGAAAGCAGGGCAGGGTGGGCTCAGAAGTACCTGCTGTGGCATTGGAAGCCTCCCGGGTGACCCTGAGGGCTCTGGCAGGCCGGGTCAGCGCCCAACCCCCTCCCCCAGCCCTGTGCTCAGCAGGTGATTTGTGCCTTTGCTGGGAGCTCGGCCACGCGCTGCTGCTGCACCGGGCAGAGCTTCACAAGAGACCAGACACAAGCAGCCAAGTGACGGGCCGGGCTGGGTGTGGGCCACTGTGTCCCCGGCCTGGCCGCTCCGTATTTGTCCTGCGGTGAGAAGTTGGGCATTTGCTGTTTGCCATGCAACGTCATCCTTTCCCTTGTCACTCAGGCCTTCCCTTCCTCGGCTGTATCCCCAGTCAGGCTGACACCACCTTTCCTGCTCTGGGTGCATGCGACCCCTCCTCGGGTGTCTGTATTCCAGGTGTTTCTTTGGGGCACAGGTAGACCCCCACGCCCTGGGCTTTCCTGAGACAAGCAAGAAAAGGGGCTCCCTGAGGAGGGCAAACTGAGAGCGCCGTTTCTCTCTGGAACGAATTGTTCTGAGGATCTTTGGCTCTCTGGTGCTCTCAATAGCAGCACCATCCTCTCCCATCCACCCTGCCTTGCTCCCAGCTCTCCAAGCCTTTGCCTAGGCTTATGATGCACCCTGGCATCACAGCCCTGACGTGGGGCTGGCATTGACCCCACTGCCCGTGAGCCAGCGACCACACTCACAGTGACAACGGAGATGAGAGCCCACTCACAGAGTAGTTCCATGCAGCCACACGGCCTTTCCCTGCGGTCCCGTCCTCTTCTCTGTCCTCAGCGTATTTCAGTCAATGCTTCT
>NW_007786429.1:0-396 GCF_000696425.1 Galeopterus variegatus
AAAAAAAAAAAAAAATCCCAGAACTAAAGGGTATGCATTTCCATATCTACAGGGCCCACCAAGACTGCACACAACTGCGCATCCTATAAAATTTCAGGATAGAAAGGAAAAGAGATTCTTAATGAGGTCACGTGAGAAAGATTAGGAAACAAAAGAACTTCAGACTTTTCAACAGCAACACCGGAGGTAGAAAATAATGGAGGAAATGACCTTCAAAAGTCTGTGGAAACAATATATTTTAACTTTGCATTCTCTACTTAGTCAAATTATCTATCAAGTACAAGAGTACAATAAAGACATTTTTCAGACATACAGAGACTCAAAAATTTTACCTCTTATGCCCTTTCCTTTTTCTTGAATATACTATAGAATATGCTTCATCAGAAGGAGTAAATC
>NW_007786429.1:2410-2637 GCF_000696425.1 Galeopterus variegatus
TTTTTTTTTTTGTGAAACATAATTGATTACAGAGATTTGTGGGGTACAGAGTTGATTATTATACTTGTGTATAATATGTGATAATCAAATCAAGATAGCATATTTATCATTACAGAACATAATCATTCTTGTGTCCATTAACCAATTTTCCCTTTTCTCATCTCTGTTGTGATTGTTTCCTTCCTTCCTTCCTTCCTTCCTTCCTTCCTTCCTTCCTTCCTTCCTTC
>NW_007786430.1:0-2637 GCF_000696425.1 Galeopterus variegatus
ACATTTACCGTGGTTAATAGATGTGATCGATGGATCAATGAATGGATCCTTATGTTCAAGACAGATATGTCCCAAGAACTCTGAGAATCCCCAAATTTATAGCTGATAACTTCCCCTATGAAACATAAGTATACTTTATGAGCATTAGTCTATATGCCACAACATAGAACAAAGTTGCAATGTGATATGATTTGATGCTGATGTTGAATAGTATCTTAGTTCACTCACAAGTAAGAAACTTACTTTTGTTCCCTCCAATCAGCCTCATCTTTATTAGTGTGGGTGATTCAAATTCATGCTTCAGCAAAATTACAAATGACTCATCATCACGGATCTTTATACCATGCACAAAAGTCAAAATCACCTTATTTTGGCATTTTGGGAATGTGCTAGTCATTAGAGCTGCTCATTAGATATTACCTGCTGTGTACCTTTTGGGCACATGGTTGAATTGCATTTCTCTTCCCTTCTTTGGAACTGGGCACAGCTATGAGAATTTCTTTGGCCAATAAAATGTTACTGGAAGACCTATGAGTCACTTCCAGACAGAAGCCTTATAAGACAGTGTGCAATGTATGTGGGCAGAGCAATCTCCCACAGTTAGGGTGAAAGTCCTAAGTGTGAAAAGTTGATAGACACATGACAGGGGCTTGAGGTGGAAAGTTGTCATTGTGAAAAACTACAGTTGATGCCAAAACTGGGCTGAGGGAATTGGTGCAAGACAATTGCTGCTTAATTTACATAGTGTGTATCCACCATCCTTTACCTATCCGTTTGCCTGGAGATGGGCACGTTGGCGGACTCAAACTCCCTGGTTCTGGTCCTAAATACAGTGCTCCAAAGGACATACATGTACATGTTCACTTGTCTGTTATATATCTGTCTATTTGTCTGTCTATCTATCTATCTATCTATCTATCTATCTATCTATCTATCTATCTATCTATCTATCTATCTATCTATCTATCTATCTATCTATCTATCTATCTATCTATCTATCTATCTATCTATCTATCTATCTATCTATCTATCTATCTATCTATCTATCTATCTATCTATCTATCTATCTATCTATCTATCTATCTATCTATCTATCTATCTATCTATCTATCTATCTATCTATCTATCTATCTATCTATCTATCTATCTATCTATCTATCTATCTATCTATCTATCTATCTATCCATCCATCCATGCATCCATCTCCAGGAGTGGAATTGCTGGTCAGTGTTGACCAAGACACCCTTAACACTCCCATCAGCTAGACTAAACTTTAGACAGGTTTTTTTCCTGACTGTAGACCACTGACATTCTTTTTGTTAGAGCATTTATTTTAGAAAACATGAAATTGTAAATTCTTTTCATTTAAATTCAATTCTTAATTCTAATTCTTAATTTCTTCCCTTTGAGATATAAATCATCTACAATCCAGAAATGTCTCTCTCAAGGTCTTTGAGTCATCCCTTTGAAATGTAGTCATGAAGGAGATAGAACCCCTATCTCCCAGTCTCTGTGGGAAGGTAGGAGCCTAACTTCAAAAACTGACAATTAGAAAACACAGATGATGTAATCAAATTGACCATCCTCCTCACTAATGTTCTCTAGTACTATTCCATTAGCTTACCCCATCATTTAAAAATCTTTCTGCCTTTTGTTTCAGTAGAGTTGAGTTCAGTCTCTTTCTCCTGTTGCAATAGTTTTGAATAAAGTCTTCCTTGCCATTTTTTTTTTCTCGTGGCTGGCCAGCACAGCCAGCAATTCCAGTGCAGTTTTTCTTTAATAGTGAACACATATTTAATCTAAGTAGTGCCAGCTTATTATTTAGAATGGTTGTACTTGTTGATATTAGCAGTACATAGGGGTTCCTTTGTCCCCATATTTCTACCAACCCTAGGAATTATTCATAATTCTGATGTTTGTGAGTTGATGGGAGTTAAATGATATCTTATAGTTTGTTAAATATGGATTTCTCAAATTACCAGTGATTTGGAATACCTTATGTGTTTGATAGCTTTTGGGGTTTCCTCTGTGGAGTATACTTACATTCATAAAGCAAATATATTTCAGAGGGCCTAGTTCCCTGTAGTTTCAAGTTTAGCCTAACCTTTTGAAATTACATACAGAAATGTTAACCTTTCAAAAGACAGGAAACTTTCCCCAGGCTAAAGTCTCTGTTGTAAGATATAGAATTGTAACACAGCAAGGTTGCTGGCTCAAGGACAGACAAGTTACTTGATTGATATGTAAAAATGCTGGGGAAGGTGCTGTAGGGAAGAGAATGTTTGCTAAGATCAAGCTTTTGTTGGTGGATTGACTTAACCTTTTGAAAATTGCATTATGGAATGTCACTTTGTTATTTTACTGATGTTACCAGCCTCTACTGTTAAACTATAATTGGCCATAACCCCACCTATGTTCTTTTCCTGTAACTTCCTGGTCTGGAGAATAAATGTGGGGTGAGAACCCCAGTTCATGTGGAACAACAAGAGACCAGGAATAACCAAAGCAATCCTGAGCAAAACAAAGTAAAGCTGGAGGCATAACACTACCCAACTTCAAATTATACTATGAAGCTTTTGTAACCAAAACAGCATGGTACTGGCATAAAAACAGACACTTGGACCAAAGGAACAGAAT
>NW_007786431.1:0-353 GCF_000696425.1 Galeopterus variegatus
TGTGTGTGTGTGTGTGTGTGTGTTGTATGTGTGTCACTCTTCGCAAATCGTTGAATATAATTTCAAAGGACTGAAAAGTATTAAAGAAGACTGTTTCAGAATCACTACAACATATTTTATACCTAAATTCTGAGCCTGAGTATATGACCTTGGCAATTTTCTTCTCTCTCAATCTCACTCTCTTCATCTAATATTTAAGACATAAAATGAGATTGTCTTTTTGGTCTGTGCCCGGTTTAATCACCTAAAATTTATTCTACATCAGTCCCAATATATAAAGCTTCTCCATGGCCCTCTATTATTTCATGATGATAAAGAAATGTCTACAGTTAAGAAATTGTACCATAGGATTA
>NW_007786431.1:2081-2637 GCF_000696425.1 Galeopterus variegatus
GTTTATCTAAACTGATCTGGATTAGACCACCTGCCACTTTAATACCACCTAAAGACCAAAACGAGAGAACTATACCTCTCAATTCAGTTCCTGCCAAGACACATACCAACATCAGCAAAGATTTATAGGGAGGCCATTCAGACCTGGGTTCAAGTCCTGCCTCTGGCACTTACCTGCTATGTGACCTTAGACAGCATATTTCACTTCTCTGCACCTCATACATAAAATGAGGATAGTTCTAGTCTCATAGAAATATTGGGAGGATTAAATGAGATGGTCTGTATAAAGTGCTTGGCACATACTAAGTGCTCCATAAATAGTAAGGTTTAATTGTTTTAAATCCATGCAGTGTGTGGTCCTCTATTTAGAATCAACTAATAGTTTTTGAGCATCTCCAATGTGCAGATCTTCTACGGCATCATCTCATTCCATCCTCTCAGCCAGTAACATAGCCTGGCTCCACAAATAGCTTCTGTCCCAAATCATTTCGATAAGCAATCAACATGAAGAATGTATAAATGAGATATTTTACATTGTGTGTCATTTGTAAATCTTT
>NW_007786432.1:0-400 GCF_000696425.1 Galeopterus variegatus
ACACAAACTACCTTGGGCCCTTCAATTCAATATTCTTCTTGACTTTATGCAGTCTCTGGGAATCATGTGGTAGAGTGGAGCAGCTCCGGTTTGCCATTTGGCGTGCCCATGCTTTCAGTGCTCTGCAATAAATGCCTCTACTCAGAATAGTCTAACTATAATTGGGCATCTGCTGCACAGAGAGAGTGTTGCACCGGCTTTTAACTGTTTTTCTCATTAACCATTAAAATAACATGCTCTGTATAACACCAAGGTCAAGGGTTTGGATCCCTATACCAGCCAGCCACCACCTTCCCCCCAAAATATAAAATAAAAATAACATCCTCTTTTAGAAAATAAGTTGTCAATTTGAGGAAACAGAATTAAGTAGTTTGTTTACATTTCAGTGAAAAGTTGGAGC
>NW_007786432.1:2357-2637 GCF_000696425.1 Galeopterus variegatus
CATTTACTCCAAAGCCTGTTACAATTCTTGTTTCACTGAAAGCATTACTGTATTAATTATGTATTTATACAGAACACATTTCCTCAAATTTAGTGGCTTAAAGCAACACACATTATCTCACAGTGCTATGCTTCAGGAGCCTGGGCTTGCTTAGCTGGGTCTTCTATGTAGGGTCTCACAAAGCTGCATGTGTCAGCCAGGCTGCATTATTATCTGAGTCTCAACTGGGGAAAATCTCCTCTTAAGGTCTCTCAGGTTGTTGGTAGAAATCCTTTCCTGG
>NW_007786433.1:0-2637 GCF_000696425.1 Galeopterus variegatus
AGAAGCATTGACTGAAATACGCTGAGGACAGAGAAGAGGACGGGACCGCAGGGAAAGGCCGTGTGGCTGCATGGAACTACTCTGTGAGTGGGCTCTCATCTCCGTTGTCACTGTGAGTGTGGTCGCTGGCTCACGGGCAGTGGGGTCAATGCCAGCCCCACGTCAGGGCTGTGATGCCAGGGTGCATCATAAGCCTAGGCAAAGGCTTGGAGAGCTGGGAGCAAGGCAGGGTGGATGGGAGAGGATGGTGCTGCTATTGAGAGCACCAGAGAGCCAAAGATCCTCAGAACAATTCGTTCCAGAGAGAAACGGCGCTCTCAGTTTGCCCTCCTCAGGGAGCCCCTTTTCTTGCTTGTCTCAGGAAAGCCCAGGGCGTGGGGGTCTACCTGTGCCCCAAAGAAACACCTGGAATACAGACACCCGAGGAGGGGTCGCATGCACCCAGAGCAGGAAAGGTGGTGTCAGCCTGACTGGGGATACAGCCGAGGAAGGGAAGGCCTGAGTGACAAGGGAAAGGATGACGTTGCATGGCAAACAGCAAATGCCCAACTTCTCATCGCAGGACAAATACGGAGCGGCCAGGCCGGGGACACAGTGGCCCACACCCAGCCCGGCCCGTCACTTGGCTGCTTGTGTCTGGTCTCTTGTGAAGCTCTGCCCGGTGCAGCAGCAGCGCATGGCTGAGCTCCCAGCAAAGGCAGAAATCACCTGCTGAGCACAGGGCTGGGGGTGGGGGGTGGGCGCTGGCCCCGGCCTGCCAGAGCCCTCAGGGTCACCCAGGAGGCTTCCAATGCCACAGCAGGTGCGTCTGAGCCCGCCCTGCCCTGCTTTCAAGAGGGGCAGAACCTTGAGGGCAGCGGCTGTTTTCTACTTTTTCCTCTTTCCGGCACATTTAGAACAAATGCCCCTTATGGTTCCTTCACTCAAAGCATTATGATGCTAGGATATTAATACAAGCTTCTGTGCTTGGCAGTTAGCTTAATTTTCAAACTTCTCTGTGACTCCTAGGATTCCAGATTTGGGAGGGACTGCAGAGTCCCTGCTGGACACCCCACAGCCAGCAGCCTTCAGCCCTTGGCAGAAGCCTCCAGGGGTGGGGGAGGAGCTTGGGCCTTGGACTGCCAATGCCACTCACAACTGGCTCTAACTTTTGTTATAGTCTTTCCCCTAATGAGCCCAAGTCCACCTCCCATTGGTCCTAGATGGACCCCGAAGTTGCACAAAAATCCATCTTTCTTCCATCTCCAGTGATAATCTTGTGAATATCTGACTATGGCTGCCATGTCTCTAGCCGTCCTTTACCCAAGCTTGTAGAGGATTCTTAAAGCAAATGTACCTCATAGGGCCTGGTTTTCCAAAGCCTTGCAGTTTCAAATATTGACCTTGTGGAGGACAGGAAATTTTCCTCAGGTTATAAAGTCTCTGGTGTAAGATAAAGAATTCTAACACAGCAAGGTTGCTGGCTCAAAGACTAGTTACTGATTGTTCTGTAAAGATACTGGGAAATTGCTATAGGAAGGAATGTTTGCTAAGATCAAGCTTTTGTTGATAGGACCACTTAATTGTCTACTGGAATGTCATCTGGCTTGTTTCACTGAAAGTTACCAGCCTATACTGTTAAACTATAACCCCACCTATGTTCTCTTCCTGTAACTTCCTGGTCTGGAAAATAAATGCAGGAAGAGAACCCCAATTTGGGGTTAATTTCCCAAATGAAAGGGATGCCTCTCACTTGAGGGTTCCAGGGAAGTTTACCACTTCAGGGTCTCTCACTGCTCAGAAGAGAGGGGCTTTGAGTAATCCTTTGTGGCTCCATCACCCAGGGGAAGTGGGGTGACAAGTCCGTGGGGAGCAAAGCAACACCAACTAATCCCTGTCCCATCCCACCCCGAGCTCGGCCTGTGATTTGTTTCTCATTCCTCTATCACTCTGACCCCTCTGTTCTGGGCAGGGTCATGTAGCAAGTGTCCTTCTGCAGACAGATTCTGTCTCTAAGTGTCTCAGTCCTGGTCCCTCCTCCTTATGTACTCACTCACTCTGCGTTGATGTCATTAAGCCCCATGACGGCTGATAACTGTCCCTGTCCCATCACCCACTGAGAGGGGGCTAGTGCCCCTGCTCCACCACTGCTTACCTATTTTGGTAGTGGTTCTTAGTGGTTTAGGACAGACCCAGAGGCTTCTCTGACTCTCTTTTCTTTTATATCCCACTTCAACTCAACCAGGAAAAAAACTTGCTCTTCCTTTAGAACATACCAGAACTTGACCACGCCTCACCACCTCCTGTCCCCACCCTGGCCTGGACCCCCACCTCCCAGGGGAATTACTGCAGATGCTGCCTTGTGGATGTCTCTGCTTCCACCTTTGCTACCTGCTCCCTTCATGATATTTTCTCGACATGCAGTCACAGCAAGCATTTAAAAACATAAGTCTGATTACATCACTTCTCTGCTCAAAACCTTCTACGAACTCCCCACATCAGTCAGCATAAAAGCTGACATCCTCAACATGACCTTCAAGGCCCTACATGATCTGCCCCCCAGCATTCTCAGCTTCATCTCTAAATGTTTGAGCTCAAAACAGCCAGCATCAAGAATGCGTGGTGGCCACGGGGAGTTTGGTGGAGGTCATGCCTTAG